>NC_133769.1:194091472-194105064 GCF_003597395.2 Chelonoidis abingdonii
CATTTAGTTGTCATTCTTTTCCGCTAGGATAATAAAATAAATACTTAAAACAAGGACTCGGAGTTAACACCAACAATCCCGCAGAGGAAACTGCACTGCAACTCGCCTAGGGTCTAATACGATTGACATGACTTTTTGTTTATGTCTCAAGGGCCCGTTTAGTTCCAAAACCAAATCTAATATTTTCCATTAATTATTTATTAAAATGTTTACCTCAAAATCGAAATTTAAACATACTTTCCAACTTCGATTTCTGTAGTTATATTAGAAAAAGTCTAAGTCTGCCAGTGCATATAAATAAAGAAATAGTTGATCGTAAAAATGAGCGAACTCTTTTAAAAGTCATTACAGTATTTTAATGCCTTGGTAGATGTGTGCTTCTTGGTAGATAAGTTTTCCTTATTCTACATACCAGCCCAACCTCTCGAACGAAAATCCAGGTGTCGGGTACTTTTAGACTTGAAAGAACCATATTATTTAACTTTAAATTAATTGACAAACTACCTTCTTGCCAATTCTAATTCATACGTGTTTCTATAATAGCATGAAGTATATATTTATAATAGTACGGAGGAGGCAGCCGCAGTAAACTCCTTTTTCCAGTCCCACTCTCCTTTCTATTTGAAATCAGTTCAGGATTTTCCACTTTTTTTCACACAAGCTGTTCTGCTGCAGGCGGAGTTAATTGTGTATGCATAGGGAATAAACTCCCTGTTATAGCGATAGGCCAACTAACTTGTATTAACAAATGAGTTAACTGCTCCCGTAATTTGGTGTAGTTTCGCCAGTAAGAAGTTCCCTTTTCTCCAGGAGGTACCATATGGACACCCATTCTTGTACCCTGAGTACTCCATCCGCACGAGATCCATCACAGTGTCATCATGTGGACAGTCTTTCTGATGCAGATTGGCAATCTTCTAGTTTAAGGACACTGCCTAAAAGTTAAAAACATTGCGCAAACATCAATATCCTAAACTGAGGTACTAGCGTAGCGTACATACTAAGGCAACCACAAATAATGGCGGATATATATCGTAGACTGCACTGGTAAAAACTGAGGCATTTGCCAAGAAGGAGGTATAGACTTAACAGTTAAAAGACATAACTGAGGTACTGAAGCATCAACAGCTTCTTATCCTTTTTATGATAGACAGTAAATGAACTCCTCAGCCAAGAAAAACGATTAGATCCACAGTCATCATATATTTATTCCCAAAGGAAATTATCAACGCATGTTTTGAAGATAGAATCAGATAGAATATGAGTATTGTTTGTATTTTATGGGTTGAACCAAACATCTGAAAAAACGAAGATGAAAACGTCGTAGATCCCAGAGTGCCCCACTAGGTGGACTTTTTTCTCTGTATTTCACTTCTCGCGATTTTACCAGTGTTCTAACAATGGCTAAAACAGCGTCAACTGATTTTATAACTTCCCTAGTTGTACTTACAGTAAAATGTCTCCAGGAACGTTGGGATAATTGATATATATAAGGCATCATAGAAGATCATGTAGTTGGTAGGGGTCTGCAAAGATACAATCATATGGGAGGACTATATCATTTCCGGCGGGGCTACAAAAATATATCGTTGAGAAAAGGAACAGACATAAGTGAATTCACTGCGGTGGGACGCAGGAGAGGGTGCATACAATATTATGAAGAAGAAAAATGTATGAAAAATAAATGAAGTATTTATTAGACTTGAGAGTTTGTAAATCCCACATTTTTGCTCCCACAAGAATTTAGGGTAAGGAAACCAAATCTTCTATGGATAAGTATTTCATGCTCATAACCAATTATAGACTAAATCAAACATTAGGGAATCTATTTATCGCCACTTGACCTAGGACAGAGATAGTGATGATGAAATGCCTTCTAAGGGAAATAATTCAGATGAGGCATCCAATATAATTAAGAAACTCAATATAACAGTGGGAATTTTCAATTTATATCCGCCATATTGACTGGGAACATTGTCAACCTCATCTTAGGATTAGAGAAAATACGCAGACATAATATCTTGAAAGATCAATAAATAATATGAGCTGCTTGTCACCAATGGCGGCGCAGGCTGGTGAACAGTAAGTAGAGGGTCCGGAGGAGCCGGGGAGAAAATTGAGCCAGGCATAGGCGGGAAGAGGCAACTCTAGCATTTAAGTTACACACGCGTAGTTGATAGCCGGGAGCGCGCTTAACGTTGTTTGGTAGATTAAGTTGGTCATGAAGTAACTTATACTTTATTTAGCCACGGAACGCTATCTTGAACCGCAAATATGAAGACACATATATAAAAATAACATTTAACAATCATACTGCTGGCTGGGGGAACAAGAAGCATACTCAAGCAGACCCCAGTACTTTGAGACGAATTGTTACAGTATTTAAAAGGGGATAATACATATGCTAAATGAGGGAGTTTAGTTGAAAACAGAAATTAAAGGATAGCGTGACTATAGTGAAATCTCCTGCAGCCAGCTGACATGGCTGCTTTTTAATAGAGACATTCTTTTTTTTATATAGAGGATTTCCTCATATCTTAAATGCTACACCGCCCAAAATTTAAGTTCCATAATCGACAATACCTTGAGGAATCAGGAACGTAAGAAAAAGAGCCACCGGGTGGGCCTCCTAACAACGCCATGTTAAAAGGAAGCCGTGATGAGTATGTATAAAACAGAACTGGATCCCACTTTAAAAGTGATTTAGTCTAAATCCTAGTGAGGTAAATAGAAGGAGCATAAACATACTGCGAAATTTATGGAGGTGGTAAAAATGTAATAAGAAAAGGCGCAAGAGCAGTTTGATAGACGGCTGGTGATAGCCAAAACGGTCAAATTATTGATAATTAAAAAAGGTGTTTTTATAAGTCTACATTTCAGTAAGCAGGCACAGCGCCCTCGCTAAACGTAACATCAAGTGGGCCCCTGCGATGATCAGAGATACATTAAAGAGCTGCGACTCCAATAAGACTATTGATCAGGCCTTGTGGTAGGAACTAAATGGATTTCGTTATGTCTCTCACAATGTTCAATAATTCCAACGGCTTGATGGATTAGTTTAGATCGGAGAAGATTCCACTACTTCGACCTTGTAGCCTCAGCGCTTTTGTAGGTACATAAAATCTGAGGATACTGTCACAGACTGAATGTGTCACTTTAGAAGAGGCAGGACTAAATCTAGAGTTGCCTCTCCCCTTGTGGGTTCCCGTACCAGCTGCTCCATGAAGCAGTCATTTAAAGTATCGAGAAATTTTGTCTCTGCATTTCATCCTGAGGTGACATGTTCCCAGTCAATATGGGGATAATTGAAATTCCCCACTGTTATTGAGTTCTTAATTTTGATAGCCTCTCTAATTTCCCTTAGCATTTCATCATCACTATCTCTGTCCTGGTCAAGTGGTCGATAATAGATCCCTAATGTTATAGTCTTATTAGAGCATGAAATTACTATCCATAGAGATTCTGTGGAGCATGTGGATTCACTTAAGACTTTTACTTCATTTATTTCTACATTTTCTTTCATATATATTGCCACTCCCGCCCCCGCATGACCTGTTCTGTCCTTCAGATATATTTTGTACCCCGGAATGATTGTCTCCCATTGATTGTTCTCAGTCCACCAGATTTCTATGATGCCTATTATATCAATATCCTCCTTTATCACGAGGTAGTCTAGTTCACCCATCTTATTATTTAGAATTCTAGCATTTGTGTACAAGCACTTTAAAAACTTGTCACTGTTTATTTGTCTGCTCTTTTCTGCTGTGTCCGATTCTTTATGTGAATGTTTCTTGTCTTTCATTATCCTCGTCCATCCTTTGCTGCTGACTATAACCTAGAGAATCTCTATCAATAGACTCTCCTCTAAGAGAAGTCTCTGTCCAATCCACATACTCATCTGCAGCAGTTGGCTTTCCCCCATCTCCTAGTTTAAAAACTGCTCTGCAACCTTTTTAATGTTAAGTGCCAGCAGTCGGGTTCCACTTTGGTTTAGGTGGAGCTCATCCTTCCTGTATAGGCTCCCAACATCCCAAAAGTTTCCCCAATTCCTAATGAATCTAACCTCCTCCTCTCTACACCATCATCTCATCCATGCATTAAGACTCTGAAGCTCTGCCTGCCTACCTGACCCTGCACATGGAACTGGGAGCATTTCTGAGAATGTCACCATAGAGGTCCTGTATTTCAGTCTCTTCCCTAGCAGCCTAAATTTGGCCTCCAGGACATCTCTCCTACCCTTCCCCATGTCATTGGTACCTACATGTACCACGACCAGCGCGTCCTCCCCAGCACTACACATAAGTCTATCCAGATGCCTCAAAAGATCCGCAGACTTTGCTCCAGGAAGGCAAGTCACCATATGGTTCTCCCGGTCATTCCAAACCCAGCTATCTGTGTTTCTAATGATTGAATTTCCGATTACTAACACCTGCCTTGTCCTTGTGACTGGAATTCTCTCCCCTGGAGAGGTAACCTCAGTGTGAGATGATACCCTAACACCATCTGGAAGGAGGGTCCTAACTATGGGAAGGTTTCTCTCTGCTCCCATTGACTGCTCTACTTCCCTGAGCCTTTCATCCTCCTCAACAGTGCTGGGGCTGTCTGACCGGAGGTGGGACAATTCTACAGTGTCCCAGAAAGCCTCATCAACATACCTGTCTGCCTCCCTTAGCTCCTCCAATTCCGCCACCCTGGCCTCCAAAGCCTGTATGTGGTCTCTGAGGGCCAGGAGTGACTTGAACAGAATGCATACATACGCCACTTACGCACAGGGCAGGTAATTATACATGCTGCACTCAGTGCAATAAACTGGATAGCCGCCACTCTGCTGCTGGGCTTCTGCTTGCATGGTTTCCTAGTTAATGAAAGGGTTTTGTTTAAATCAAGATGTTTTGAATGTAGTTTAATTTATAGTTTTAAAAAACAGCAAGGGGCCCTTGCCCCCTTCCCACTCCCCTTCTGAACTCTCTTGTGAAACTCCCTGTTAGCAGCCCCTGTTTGCAAAGCTGGATAATAGTATTTCCCTATCTTACAGAGGTGTAGTGGGGGGAAAAACACATTAAATTAATTAATTAAAAAATTGTGAAGTACTCACTTACTGTGGGAGCCATATATGTTCCTAAAATTGATAGATGGCCCATTAAATTGTGGTCCCCGTTAGGAAAAATTCTAAGAATTCCTAAGGCAGACTGGTGATATGTAAAGACTTGCAAGATTATTTTATAGCTCCCTCTTCCCCATTAATACCAAGGATTTTTGCATTTAATGTCAAATCCATGGGTCAAAGCTGGAGAGGGGCTGAGCACATGCACTTCCACAGACTTCAGTGGGGTTGCAGATATTCAGCACCCTACTGATTTTTTGAGGAAAAAATCTGAAAACTGAAAAAAGGAGAGGGGGGCACATGAAGCCCTGCAGCTCTTTAGTATAGCCACAGCTTCAAGCATCTCTGCAAGTGTCCATAGATCAAACAATTGGTTGATGGTGCTCATTAACGCATTCCAGCAAAACAGTACCCCATCTTTGCTCACCCTCTAAGGAGTATAACATGTTGATATTGTGAATGACTTATCTCCTAGAGATAAAGCAGAATAATTGAGGAAGAAGACGGGGTGAGGGCCATGGGGGTACGAGGGGAGAATATAGGTATGCACACAGGTTCTGGCATGGAGGGACAGGAAGAACTGGGGATCCTGGTATGCGGATAAAGGGAAATCAGGGACACAGAACCCCTGTGGGGAAGAGATTGCGGGTTTCTTGTATTTAAGAAGGGAAACAGAGGGTAGGCAGAACCCTTATCTGGGTGGGAGAGGGAATGGGAGGACCAACAGAGTCCCTGTCATAGAGAAGAAGGGTGAAAAGGGGGTAATAAGGGTTCACACAGAGCCCTTGTTATGGGGGAAAAATGAGGGACTCTGAAATAAGTGGAGCGGGAGCAATGAGGGACACAGATCACCTGGCATGGGGGGGAGGAAATGGGGCGTACAGAGCCCCTGACAGGGGTAAGATGGGTGACTCTGGTATAGGGTAGAGAGTAGCATGGAGGAAAGAGGGAAACAGGGGCACAGACAGAACCCCTGGGACTGGGGAAAATGGGGGCACACAACCTCTACCATGAAGGAGAATGGAGGACCTGGGGGAAGTGGGATGGGAGTGAACACAGAGCTGCTGGTGTGGGACAGGAAGAATGAGGGGCACACAGTGTGCTCTGAAAATCAGGGAAAAATCCTATGTTTTGTTCTATGCTTTAGGCAGTATGAGCAGTATGAGAGGAGGCAGGACTTTCCTTGTTGATAAATAATTGTGTGGGCTATATTTAAGAATCCAGTTCTCATTATGTCTTTAAAGGGATTTGTTTTCAGAGGAGATGGATTATCCAGGAAGTCTCAGCACAGGTAGAAAATACACTTTTCAGTAAATTTTTACAGGCACAAAATGAGGCACAAGGAAAGAAGGGAAGCTG
This sequence comes from Chelonoidis abingdonii, assembly GCF_003597395.2. Taxonomy (NCBI): domain Eukaryota; kingdom Metazoa; phylum Chordata; order Testudines; family Testudinidae; genus Chelonoidis; species Chelonoidis abingdonii. The sequence goes on from NC_133769.1 coordinate 194,097,936, forward strand.
GAGCTGGATATAAGAACAAAGGACTCTTGGTTCTTTGCTGGAACGTCATAATCACATAAGCTTTTTTGCAAATTACAGTTCATTTATGAAATTAAATAAATGACACAAGGCCTAAAAAAATTAAATGTTCCTTCAATGTCAAAATTAGAGACATATTATACCAAATGTTTAGGCCTGGGATGTTCAATATGTATATATTGCATTTCAATTGGATAGCTTTAACAGTGAAAGAGCTCCCATTTGAAATTGACATTTTCACTAACTGCTAAACTCCTCACAGAATCACATTCAAACTGAACCACACTGGTTTTCAAGTTACTTCCTGAATACTATTTGACTGATTTTTTTCATGGAATCATATGCTACTGAATCATGTCCTTTTGCAAATTATCCCAAACTGAATGCCTGAAGCTTCTCTGATGAATACTGAGTGGAGCTTGACAGTTTCAACCTATTAAACATTTTCTATTCATTTTGCCAGATATGCTTAAAGTGAAAAATGAATTACAAAAAAGGTTTTTTTGTTTGCCTGTTTTTTAAAGTTTCCTGTAAATTTAGCATTTTATAAACCTTTGCACTGTCATTTGTTGTAAATATTTAGGAAATTCAGTGTTATGAAAGGCATTTTGTGAAATTTAATAAACACTCAAATCTGTTTGGAAATTTGAAGTGTACTCAGTTGGTATTCTGTTGGCTGAGAAAAATGGAGCAGGAAAAAAATAGGATAGAAATTGGATGAGAGAGTAGGCAGAGTGAAAAACAAGGACAAGGAGAGGGAGAGAAATTATGAATAAATATGTATATTTTATATCTATCCTTATAAAAAACAGCCACTTGTACTAGCTTACCTTTTTATGCCTTTCAAAGCCTAGGAAAACATTTTTTAATTGAATTTCTAATTTTTAATTATTATTTATATAGCACTCAGAGGGTAGGATATCCCATAGATACAAAAAAAAAAGAGAGACTCATGCATGCTTATAATTCTAGTGAATAATCCTCTTTCCCAAAGAAAAAAATGACCTGAGGTAGAGTCCTGAAGACCACAAACCTCCCAGAATCATAGCGCTCTTAATGATACACTTCTAACATGACAAGCTCAAGGAATTTAGGGTCGGATCCAGAAATCACTAGAATAACACTAAAAGAACAGGAATACTTGTGGCACTTTAGAGACAAGGGGTATGTCTACACCAGGGGTCAGCAACCTTTCTGAAGTGGTGTGCTGAATCTTCATTTATTCACTCTAATTTAAGGTTTTGCATGCCAGTAATACCTTCTAAAAATGTTAAAATTTTCTCTAAGTCTATAATATATAGCTAAACTATTGTTGTATGTAAAGTAAATAAGGTTTTTGAAATGTTTAAGAAGCTTCATTTAAAATTAAATTAAAATGCAGAGCCCCCTGGACCTGGGCAGTGAGAGTGTCACTGAAGATCTGTTCATGTGCCACCTTTGGCATGCATGCCATAGATTCTCTACACTACAAAATTAGGTCGATTTAATATGTCTATTTTTTAGAAATCGATTTGATACAGTCGATTGTGTGTCCCCACTTAAGACCATTAAGTCGGATTAGTGCATCCACAGTACCGAGGCTAGTGTCAACTTTTGGATCATTACACTGTGGGCAGCTATCCCACAGTTCCTGCAGTCTCTGCCGCCCATTGGAATTCTGGATTAAGCTTCCAATGCCTGATGGGGCAAAAACATTGTCGTGGGTGGTTCTGGGTACATGTCATAACCCCCTCTACCTCCCACCCATGAAAGCCGTTTGCCTCTCTGGTTCTTTGGTAGGCTTGCCTGATAGTCCAGGCAGGACTGAATCTCCATGAGACAAAACTTAAAGAAGGGAATGACCTGGAGTCACTCCCGTTTATGTCCAGGTGCCCCTGATTGACCTCACTCAGGCCAGCCAGGAGCACCTATGTCTGCCCAGGAGCTCTCAACTGACCTCACTAAGGCCAGCAAGGAGGAACCAGGAGACAGCAGCAGACGGTACAATATGGCTGTTAACCGTCTTCGCTAACTTGCAAAGGAAAAGAGCTGCTGCTATGTAGCACTGCAATACTGCGTCTGCCAGCAGCACCCAGGAAACATACGGTGACAGTGAGCTGAACACGCTCCATGCTTGCCATGGTATGCTGTCTGCACGGGTAACCCAGGAAAAAAGGTGAGGCTTTCATGGGGGGCAGGGTTACAACATGTACCCAGAATCACCTACACACTCAACCCCAAAGGATTGCCCAAGCAGCAGAAAGCTGGCATATGCGAACTTTTGATCTGGCTTCTGGACTTGTCCTTCCCTCCTCCTCCACCCCCCTTGATCGGCGGGGCTGCCAGTGGACGGGAGGCTCTGCAGGGGAGGGGGAGAGCATGTTTAGAATTTTAAAACCCTTGATGCTTTTAATATTCAAAGAAACTTTAATATTTTTAAAATAATTGTGAAGTTTTAGAAGATGAGTGTGCATGCTGAAAAGAATGCTGAAATTTTCAACACGTTTTCATCAGATAGGAGATATTCATATTTTTATGAAGAAATTTAAAGCAAGATGATGGATTGAACAAAAGCTGCTTAACTAGTCTGTTCATTCTAAACAACACTGATGTTTGTTGTGTATATATTTTTCTTATATTTTTCTTTAAGATACAAATAAAGCTTTTCCACTTCTCCTAAAGCTTCCTACTTTAAGACGCTAAATAGAATTTTTTTTTTTACCCAACCACAGAGGCTTCACCAGTTATTTGAGTCACTAGATGAAGCAGGTGGGGCCTCTGTTATCCCAGCTGTTTCTAATGCCAGAGACAGCACAATAGATTTTGCAGCTTCACTGCTAGAAGAGGGAACTTTGCTTTCCATTCCTGGCAGGGCAGGGTGTGGAAGGTGCCCTTTCAAGTAAGTTAGAATGTTACATTTGCATGAAGACTGTAGAAGACACTGACTGAAACTTGTAAAAGGATATACAGGAAATGAGAATGTGTTCTGCAGGTTCTGCTCAAGTTTTTAACTTGGAGTAATGCTCAGGATGAATGAGATCCTGGAAAACTTTGTTAAATCTGAAAGTTTTGTATTTGCCTAATCATATGGGGATTGAGCCTCAATTTATTGTAAGGAAAAGAATGAGCTACTGCTATATAGCTAGTGTGTTCCCTCTGATAGACAAAGACTAAACATCACTTGAACTCCAATCCTACAAACATCAAACTCCTGATCTTTTAACTGACTGCACATAGGTAGACACTGTGCCTGCCCAGACCCACTTTGAAGTCAGTTACAGGATTGGGGCCTTATGCAGGTGCTTAACTTTACTCATATGAATGGTCCCATAAGGTTCAGTGAAATGGTCATATTAATAAAATTACTCATGTGTATATGCAATTGCAGAACTGGGGCTTCAGCCTTGATTCTTCAACAGGGTCAGTATAGTGAGACACGTAATTCTTCATAGAGGGCCATGAATGGGTGCACAGGTCTACCCACTGAGAGCATGTTGCAGGTATCAGGGGGTTGGTTAGGAGAGGCAGCTTTTCTCATTCTTTTGGAATCCAGAAATGCCAGGAAAGCTGCTTTCATGTGGTTCAGTTTTCTTCTTTGAACTTTCCAATGGCTGGGTCTCTATTCTAAAATAATTGGTGAAGTTTTTCTAATATTACTTTACAAGCAAGAACGGTTAGGCTTGCAGAATGAAGCACTCTTTTTTCCTTGCAAACATAAAGTCAAATTTCAGGTAAAGCATCACCTCCTGTTTGCCAGTGTAAGGGTAACTTTTTTGTTGTTTCAATACTACAGATAAACTTTCTATATGTAATACAGTATAATCAAATGGAATCTGATTTGAAGACAATGATGATTCTAATTTTCATGAAAGCTGATACCAGACTGGATCAGAAGCTTGAAGAAAATGTGAATGAAGGTATGGTGCCTATGTTGAATTCACTAATTGAATTTTGATCTGTACTTTTTCTGTGAATTCTATTGCTATCATTACACTCATTACACTTTCTGGTAACAAGATCATGTGTTATTCAAACTGTGTACTTCTAAATTCTTATCACTGGAATATTTGTAGGAGAGTCTTACTGAATTTTTCATGAGAATATTTGGCTGTTTTCATGTGCTATTGTGTTGTTGTTTTATTTGTGGGCATTTTAACACTTATCTCCCTCCTCCTGCAACACTTGTGGAGTTACACACAAGATTTCCAAGTGTAAAGGAGCAGTTCTACAAACCCTTAAGCTCCAGTCCTACCACTTGTTATATTCAGGTGGATCCCTGCACACAAGCAGAGCCCCAAACAGGTCAGTAGGATTCCATGCATGTGCAACAATTTGCAGCATGGGGAACATTTTTGTTACTTGAACTCTGGTCCTACAATCCGCCACATGGAGACCCAGTGAAGTCAGTGGGCCCTGGGGTTTACCGCACAGGTCAGATTGCAGGATTGGCACCTTGAATTTTTCTGACTACCACAGGCAGTGTCACTAACTTCAGTAAGAATAAATACGTATTTTTTATGTAGAACTCGTAAAGGAGCAGCAAAGAATCCTGTGGCACCTTATAGATTAACAGACGTTTTGAAGCATGAGCTTTCGTGGGTGAATATCCACTTCGTCAGATGCATCTAGTGGAAGTTTCCAGACAGGTGTATATATATATATATATGCAAGCAAGCTAGAGATAATGAGGTTAGTTCAATCAGGGAAGATGAGGACCTGTTCTAGCAGGTGAGGTGTGAAAACCAAGCGAGGAAAAACTGGTTCTGTAGTTGGCAAGCCATTCACAGTCTTTGCTTTAATCCTGGCTGATGGTGTCAAATTTGGCAGATGAACTTCAGTAGTTTCTTTGAGTATGGTCCTAATTTTTTGACTGCAGTGGTCTGAGCCCACTTGAGGTATGCTCTCACTAGTGTGCCAACGTGGAGAGATTGAGTGATCTCTCCCTACGAGTGCAGTTATGTATCCATAGCTATTCAAATTGAATATCTGATTGTGTCCATATTATTCTCTCTTCCGATCGCAGGGACTCTCGAGTATATGCCTCCGACTGTACACGTTCAGGAGAATTGGCTGGCATACTATGCACTGGCACTCATATCTAACTTGGTGGATGTGCTAGTGATTATCAACATGAACTCAATTGATGGCTTTCATCACCTCAATCACCCTAATGTAATTAGCCATTGTGTGCTCATGATGGCCTAGGATCTCTCTCGCACTCGCGCTCTCGTCCTGAGGTGAGCATGTCCGTCGGTGGCAGAGTTTAAAGGCATCCCGAGGTTGTTGCCGCTTGGAGTTGGTTACTGAGCTAGAGTTACTACGGTGGTTGTGGATGTACTTGGTGAGAATATGTTTCAGGTTAACAGGTTGTCTGTGGGCGAGGACTGGCCTGCCACCAAGGCCGTGAAAGTGAGGGAACATTGTCCAGGATGGGTTGTAGATCCTGATGATGTGGTGGAGGGTTTTAGCTGGGACTATATGTGATGGCCAGTGGAGTCCTTTGGTTTCTTTCTTGGGTTTGTCTTGCAGTAGGAGGCTTCTGGGTACAGTCTGCTCTGTTGATCTGTTTCCTTATTCCTTGTGCGGGTATTGTATTTTGAGAATGCTTGGTGGAGATTTGTAGGTATTGGTCTCTGTCTGAGGGGGTAGAGCAGATGCGGTTGTACCTCAGTGCTTGGCTGTAGACAATGGATCGTGTGATGTGCCAGGATGGAAGCTGGAGGCATGAAGGTAAGCATAGCGGTCGATAGGTTTTCGGTATAGGTGGCGCTATGTGACCATCACTTATTTGCCTTGGTGTCTAGGAAGTGGACCTCCCGTGTAGATTGGTCCAGGCTGAGGTTGATGGTGGGGTGGAAGCTGTTGAAATCGTGGTGGAATTTTTCCAGAGTCTCCTTCCCATGGGTCCAGATGATGAAGATGTTATCAACATAGCATAGGCAGAGAAGGGGCGTGAGTGGACGAGAGCTGAGGAAGCATTGTTCCAGGCCGGTCATAAAAATATTGGCATATTGTGGGGCCATGCGGGTGCCCATAGCAGTGCCACTGATCTGGAGATATATATCGTCATCAAATTTGAAATAGTTGTGTGTGAGGATAAAGGCACAGCGCTCAGCAGCCAGTTGTGCTGTGGCATCATCAGGGATAGCGTTCCCAACAGCTTGTATTCCATCTGTGTGTGGGATGTTTGTAAAGGAGGTTAGTATCATTAGCCCCATCTTACAGATGAAGAAACTGATGGAGGACTGCCAAGTCAGGGCTTTGTGTGAACTTTACAGTTGTTATTAATGGCTTCTGCTTTCCAGTTCCTTTACCTTAAATGCAGGAGGACATGAAAATATAAAGAAACAAAATGCCATAATTTCAATCAAAGATAATAGAGAGACCATTTAAAAATAACAGCCACCTTTTAGCATGAGGATATGAAAATGTAAAGAAGGCCTTCTAGAGCGTACAAAGACATTATTTGTTGGAATTATCTTGTCTGTACTGAAGTCACATACTCAGTCCTTTCCTGAAACAAACAAAAGGAAGAGAAAAACAGTGAGAGAGACACAATCTCCTGCTCTAGGGAGATTTTCAAATCTATTTTAGTATAATGCCTTTAAGGATATTTTCCAAGCAATAGAGAAATTCACCAAGAACAAGTTTGAGTTCAAAAGTATGGAATTACTATATCCTTTTGATATCACAAGTCTGTCAAAGGAATATTGTATTTCCACATTTCTTGAAACTTATTCTAATACTGGTGCAAGTTACTTTTCCATGCTTCAAAAAGCATACTATGCTCTTATTCTCAAGTTCACAATGTGTATAAATAATATACATATGTATTCAGGAATATGGAGAGAATAGCTGTCCTTGTAATAAAAAAAGAAAAAGTCAAATGGGGTATATTAACATCTTTTCTTCATCAGCATTTACACTAGGGGTCAGCAACCTCTGGCACATGACTTGCCAGGGTAAGCACCCTGCCAGGCTGGGCCAGTTTGTTTACCTGCCGTGTTGGCAGGTTCGGCTGACCGCAGCTCCCATTGGCCACGGTTCGCCGTCCCCAGGACGGTTCTAGGTTTTTTGATGGCCCAAACAAAAAAAATTTTGACTGGCCCCCGTCCCAACCCTGGGCTCCCCC
>NC_133769.1:194105089-194134812 GCF_003597395.2 Chelonoidis abingdonii
GGCATGCGAGGAGGCACGATACTGCGTGTACTGTCATAGCAAATATGAAAGAGACAAGAGACTGAGCATGACTTAAAATCATGAATTGAATGTGGAATGTCTGAAGCATCTGCCCCAGAGAGGTAATAATAAGGTAAGTAGTTAGAAGGGCCCAAAAATAATGTGTATGGGCTGCTCTTCAAGTACAATTTTTCTGTCTTTGGAAGCAATTAAAATCTTCCAGGTTATTTAAGGAATTTATGAGGGAAAAAAATACAGCATGTATTACTTTTACACAAAAGGTGTTTAAAGTCTTTTTGGACTTAAAAGTTACTGTGTCCCCTGTTGATGAGCCATCCAATGAATAAACATAAACACAGAAGCATGGACTACGGTATCCAAGCACATTCTTAAATCATGTTCACAGATTGTCAAAGCTGATTTCTGGAAGTATTTAACATCTTTCCCATTTGCTTTTTTTTTTAACTTCTTTCTGTGCAACTTGTGAAGTAGGTACATCATTTTATAGTACCTTTCTATTGCGTGCCTTTAACAGCAAACTGAAAGCCCACCATGCTGTTCTGTCACACTCAGAACTTCATTAGTTCATGGTGTGCCTACAAATGGCTGCAGGGTATGGTCCAAGAGTTTAGCCTCAAATCTGCAAATACACATCGTCTACACTATGATCTATACCAGTATAACTATGTCACTCAGGGGTAAAAAATCCAAACCCTTAGAACAACGTAGTATACCGACCTAATCCATGTAGACAGCGCAGTGTGGCAGAGTCCTTCTTATGCTGACATAGCTACCGCCTCTTGGAATGGTGGATTAACTACACCAGGGTTTCTCAAACAGGGGTTGCCGCTTGTGTAGGGAAACCCTGGCGGCCGGGCTGGTGTTTACCTGCCCCATCTGCAGGTCCGCCGATCGTGGCTCCCACGCCATGGATTATGCTCAGGCCAATGGGACTGCTGGAAGTGGCACGGCTCCACGGCCAGTGGGAGCTCTGATTGGCTGGACCTGCAGTCAGGGCAGGTAAACACACTGGCTTGGCCCACAGGGGCTTTCCCTACACAGAGAAACCTGAGCTACACCAACAGGAGAGCTACTCCCATCAGTAGAGTATCTTCATTAAAGCACTACAGGGTGCAGCGGCACTGGTACAGCATTTTATGTGTAGATTGCCTATGATATAAGTAGTCACATTAACGATACTCATGGAGGGAATGCCATGAGGTCAAATATGCAAAGAGTTTGCAGACCAGGGAGATGGTCTTTTATATATTCATTTGATTATAAGGAATCTTCATGTGCAGAAAAGCATTAGTGTTGAGAGAAAAAGTATTAATGTATATTGCACTTGGATTATTGACACTGGTGCAATAAATCCAAGTGCAGTTTTTATTATTCATTTAAGTAAAAGGAATTGGAAACAGAAGTCATTAATAGTACTATAAATTTAACAGTGTAAATCAGGGGTCAGCAACCTCTGGCATGTGGCTTGCCAGGTAGGCATCTGGTGGCCAGGCCAGTTTGGTTACCTGTTCAGCATCGTGGCTCCCATTGGCTGCAGTTCTCCGTACCAGGGCAATGGGGGGGCGGAAGTTGGCGCGGGCGAGGATGTACTGGCCATGCTTCCTCCGCCCCCATCGGCCTGGGCATGGGCAGCTCTAGCACCAGCAAGCAAGCATCTGCTTGGGGCAGCCCATTTGCAGGGGCGCAGCAGGCAGGGATCCAGCCTGAGAGCTGAGAACAACAGGGGCCTGGAGCTGTAGTCCTTGGTTAGTTCCTGCCTATAGAGCCAGCCCTGGAGCAGGGAAAGAACTACATTTCCCAGCATTCTTGGCCACGACCAACTGAAAAGGAAGAGGGGACTCATATGCAGCATGGTGTGAGTGGTGGAGCTGCAGTGTGAATGGTAGGAGGCATATTTAACATCAAAAACAGGACACCCATGGGGAGGGAAGCCCCACCTGCCACATCCACTCCCTCTTGACTGCCCCACAGAAACCCCAATCCATCCAACTCCCCACCCACTCCTGGCATCTGATCACCCCCTCCTGAGACCCCCCTTCAACTTCCCCCCAGGACCCTACCCCTCCCTGTCCCCTGACAAACCCTGGGACTCCATTGCCTATCCAACCGCTGCTGTCCCCTGACTGCCCCCACCCCTGCTCCATCCAACCCCCCGTTCCCTGTCCCTTGACTGCCCCCCTAGAACCCCTTACCCTTCTCCAACCCCCGCCCCCTTACCGTGCCACTCAGACCAGCGTGTCTGCTCTGCACAGCGCCAGACATGCGCCATACATGCTGCCATGTCCTCGTGGAGCCCACAGTCCCCCCCCCTCACACATACACCCAGCACCTGCCTTCCAGATCTGAACACCTCAAAATTCAGAGTGCTCAAGCTCAGTTGGCCAGCTGTTACTTCATTCTCCAAACAAATATACTGATCCACTGTAACTTGCTGTAGAAAATTAGGATAAAATTGAGCAAGAAAGTGCATCCCAGTGGTTATTAGGACTGGATGCTATTTTCAACAGCCTTTGCCTTTTTTTTCGTTTTTGTTTAAAGGAAGAGAGTGATTTGCATTGGCAAATTCCCCGTAGAAAGAGTGAACAAAAAATAAAAGGCACCTCAACTTTTCCTCATTTATGGAGGGCAGTCTTATAATATCATCAGATATCCTCCAATACAACAAGCTGAAATTGTCCCACTTTACTGCAGTCTGTAACCATATGGGAACCATCCTGCTGTGTTTTTGCACATCCAAAATTCCTGCTGAATGACCCACCGGGAGCGAGTTACCAGTGACCCAGGCTGTGGCGGAAGGAGGGTGCAGATGGAGGGGGGGAGAGCCCAGGGCTGGAGTGGCAGGAGGTGTGGGGGACACTGTGGGAGGAAGGGGGAGCCCAGGACTGGGCGCACTGGTGGGAGGGAAGGGGTAACCCAGGGCTGGGGCAGTACTGGGGTGGGGGAGGCACTGGTCGGGGGAAGGGAGCCCAGCGCTGGGGCGGCAGAGGGGTGGGGGCGGGAAGCCAAGCTCAGCAGCAGCAGGCCCAGCAGCTTTTCCTGGAAGGGCAGCAGGAGGCTCAGTGAGCCAACCAACAGCACCAAAATGTGTTCCTCGAGCTCTCGCAGCAGCAGTTTCAGGAAGCAATACCGGAGCAAATCACTGGCCACTCCCCACTCTGAAGTGACTCTGTTGGCACCAGCTATCACCTTTTCCAAACTGGGCCTGCTGATGACCCTGAGGCGTATCTTGTTACATTTGAGCAGGTAGCCCATGCTGCCCAATGGGAGACCACCACCTGGGCTGCACAACAAGCCCTTTCCTAACTAGGGAAAACCTGGTGGCGTACCAGGCCTTAGATCAGAGGTGGGCAAACTATGGCCCGTGGGCCACATCCAGCCCACAGGACTATCCTGCCTGGCACCTGAGCTCATTGCCGGGGAAGTTAGCCCCGGCCCCTCCCCTGCTGTCCCCCCTCCCCTGCAGCCATGCTGCCACGTGGGCAGCGCTCTGGGCAGCGGGGCTGCACATTCATACAGGGGAGTACGGCAGCATGTTTGGCTCCGGCTGTGAGGTGCGGCTAGAGACATGCTGCTCTGAGCAGCATGGTAAAGGGAGTCGGGAGGTTGGATATGGGGCAATGGGTCCTGGGGGGCAGTCAGGGGACAGGCAGCGGTTGGATAGGCATGGGAGTCCCAGGGGTTTGTCAGGGGACAGGTAGGGGGTAGGGTCCTGGGGGGAAGTTGAAGGGGGGTCTCAGGAGGGGGTGATCAGGGGACAGGGAGCAGGGGGGTGAGTTGGATGGATTGGGGTTTCTGTGGGGGGCAGTCAGAGGGAGTGGATGGTGGCAGGGTGGGGCTTCCCTCCCCATGGAGTGTCCTGTTTTTTGAATGTTAAAATATGGCCTCCCTACCATTCACACTGCAGCTCACCACTCACACCATGCTGCATCATGAGGTCCCCCTCCTTCCTTTCCAGTTGGTCGTGGCCAAGGGAATGCTGGGAAATGTAGTTCTTTCCCTGCTCCAGGGCTGGCTCTATAGGCAGGGAACTAACCAAGGAACTACAGCTCCCAGGGCCCCCTGTTGGTTCTCAGCTCTCAGGCTGGATCCCTGCCTGCTGCCGCCCCTGCAAATGGGCTGCCCCAAGCAGATGCTTGCTTGCTGGTGCCTAGAGCTGCCCATGCCCAGGCCGATGGGGGCGGGAGGAAGCAATGGCCAGTACATCCCTCGCCCGCGCCACTTCCCGCCACCCCCATTGCCCTGGTACGGAGAACTGCAGCCAATGGGAGCCACGATTGGCTGAACAGGTAACCAAACTGGCCTGGCCCACCAGGATGCCTACCCTGGCAAGCCACATGCCAGAGGTTGCTGACCCCTGATTTACACTGTTAAATTTTTATAGCTACTTATTAATGACTTCTGTTTTCCAATTCCTTTTACTTAAATGAATAAATAAAAACTGCACTTGGATTTATTGACACCCAGTGTCAATAAATCCAAGTGCAATATATACATTAATAACTTTTTCTCTCAAACACTAATGCTTTTCTGCACATGAAGATTCCTTATAATCAAATGAAATATATAAAAGACCATCTCCCTGGTTCTGCAAACTCTTTTGCATATTTGACCTCAGTGGCATTCCTCACATGAGTATCGTTAATGTGACTACTTATATGCATAAGGGCACATCTACACATAAAATGCTGTACCAGTGCCGCTGCACCACTGTAGTGCTTTAATGAAGATACTCTTAACTGATGGGAGATAGCTCTCCTGTTGGTGTAGCTCAGGGTTTCTCTGTGTAGGGAAAGCCCCTGGTGGGCCAAGCCAGTGTGTTTACCTGCCCTGACTGCAGGTCCAGCCAATCAGAGCTCCCACTGGCCGTGGAGCCCGTGCCACTTCCAGCAGCTCCCATTGGCCTGGAGCAGTAATCCATGGCCAGTGGGAGCCACGATCGGCCGGACCTGCAGATGGGGCAGGTAAACACACCAGCCCGGCCCGCCAGGGTCTTCCCTACACAAGCGGCAACCCCTGTTTGAGAAACCCTGGTGTAGTTAATCCACCATTCCAAGAGGCGGTAGCTATGTCAGCATAAGAAGGACTCCTGCCAACACTGCGCTGTCTACATGGATGATAGGTCGGTATAACTACGTTGTTCTAAGGGTTTGGATTTTTTACACCCCTGAGTGACATAGTTATACTGGTATAGATCTATAGTGTAGACCAGATGTGTATTTGCAGATTTGAGGCTTAAACTCTTGGACCATACCCTGCAGCCATTATGTAGGCACACCATTGAAACTAATGAAAGTTCTGAGTGTGACAGAACAGCATGGTGGGCTTTCAGTTTGCTGTTTAAAGGCACGCAAATAGAAAGGTACTATAAAATGATGTACCTACTTCAACAAGTTGCACAGAAATGGAAGTTAAAAAAAAAAAAGGCAAAATGGGAAAGATGTTAAATACTTCCAGAAATCAGCTTTGACACATCTTGTGAACACTGATTTAAGAATGTGCTTGGATACCGTAGTCCAATGCTTTCTGTGTTTATGTTTATTCAGTCTGATGGCTCATCAACACAGGGGACACAGTAACTTTTAAGTCCAAAAAGACTTTAAACAACCTTTTGTGTAAAAGTAATACATCTGTATTTTTTTCCCCTCATAAATTCCTTAAATAACCACTGGAAGATTTTTAATTGCTTCCAAAGACAGAAAAATTGTACTTGGAAGAGAACAGCCCATACCACATTATTTTTGGGCCCTTTCTAACTAACTTACCTTATTTATTACACTCTCTGGGGCAGATGCTTCAGACATTCCACATTCAATTCATGACTTTTCAAGTCATGCGTCAGTCTCTTGTCTCTTAATATTATGCATGCACAGTACACGACACGTATCTGCTCCTCGCAGTACCCAACTATATCCAGAGAAAGCTATACTCTATTGGTTTTTAGTTCAATTATATGTTCCTTCTAGGCAAATACAGTTGCCCTGAGCACACATCTCATCTCTGATCAAGAACAGATCATTGTGTTCTGGCTTTCCTTCCTGTATGTGGGGAAAGTTTTGAAATTTTGAAAGTCTTTCCTATGGAATCACCTCTAAATTATGTTTAGAAAAACATTTTTCTACATGGGATTATAATATATTATGACAAAAATGTAATGGGCCCATTACACCTCTGGTGCAATTACATCTCTCTTACCCCAGAGATAGATGTAGCCTGATAAACTTATGGCTATAAATACCTTTGTTCTCAGAGCTGAAGAAAGCCCTTATTCTATGTGTGTTGAATACTTTTGGCTTTAAAATGTCTGCCTAACAAAGCTAACGTTAGCTATGTCTTTTCCTTGTGATCAAAATTGCACACACACAATCAAATAAGAAACGTATGACCTGAAAACTTGATAATGTTTGTATTTCTTTAATTCTCGATACGTCAGGCCTCTCTAAACAATATCCTTCTGTTTGCTTATTTCAATCAATAATTTTTAAGTAGGATCACTTGTTCACTGGAATATTGAACTGTGGAGAGTAGATACTTTTAAATCTGAAAGTTCACTTTAAATCATGTATTGGTCATCATCTAACTTGCCCTTACAATGAAAAGATAAATGTACTTATCTTGCTCTCATTTCAAAAGGACACAAATACATCACCTCTGAATGTACATAAAATCAATAGGCATTTTGAATAAGGTTTTGGGGTTGGACCAGGTATAAGTAAAACTTTTATTTACCAATATCAAGTGATTAAAATCTATTTCTTTCCATATTGACTACAGCACGGCTGCAACTATAATTTCAAAATACCAAGGTGATATAGCTGTTGACATGGGTAATGATAAGAAGTGAATGCCTTAATCGTACAAATGAATGGGACAAATGATCCCACATAAAATTAGCATTTGACCCGTAACTCCTCCACCCCCGAAATTACACTCCTTTATTCCCAAAACATGTCTCTTTTTTTAATTGCTTGTTTCTTTTTCTGATTAAAGATCTATAAATTGGTAGATGGTAGACTGATTCTATTCTAATTGTTCAGGTGATGACAGGAATACAAAAATCTAGATTATCATGAGTGGGCTAGAGATAGGAACCAATACACTAAAATTTGGGGTAGGCTAATGTTGGCATTCTTGCCACTTAAATCAGACAGCTGGTAGTGACCATGCATGCACTATGTGTATGATAATTATGATCTGATGTTGAAGGGAGTGGACTGTGCTCCCTCCGCTCCCTCGTGTACTTCTCTCAGAGTAAATTTAATAACAGAGGGCCTATGCACCACTTGGGTTTTACTTAATGTCCTATCCTGAGCATTTTAATGGGACAGAAGTGATGCATAGGCTTTTAGGTGAGTGAAATTCGTGCCTGTGCAATCATAGAAATGTAGGGCTGGAAGGAAGATCATGAAGTCATCTAGTCCCTCTGCCATGAGGCAAGGCCAAGTATTTTGAGGCCATCCCTGACTGTCTAACCTGTTCTTTAAAACCTCCATGGACAAGGATTCCACAACATCTCTTGAAAGCCTATTTCACAGCTTAACTGCTTGCAGCTAAAAAAGTTTTTCCTAATAGCTAACCGGAATCTCCCTTGCTGCATATTAATCCCATTGCTTCTTATCCTAACTTCAGTAGACATGGAGAACAATTGATCACCATCATCCTTATAGTCCTTAACGTATTTCAAGATTGTTATTGGGTCCTCCCTTGATTGTCTTTTCTCAAGACTAAACATGCCCAGTTATTTTAACCTTTCTTCATAGGTGAGGTTTTCTAAACCTTATGTCATTTTTGTTGCTCTTCTCTGCACACTCCCCAAATGTTTACAATGGGGTACTGTACTGGGGTACTCCTGTGAGGTACCACAATGCACAGGCAGTACCCCATTCTACAGATCATAATGTCTGACCTTAACATCTGTCTTCCATCATAAAACCAAACTGAGAGTATTATTAATTTCCTGCTGTACTTTCTGTTTGCAAGCTTTTAGATTTTCCATAGACTTCTAATGTATTCTTAAGCTACTGAGTATGATGAACTTTACACTTTTTTTTAGAAAAGCAGTGTGCTCCCTGGGAAGACTTCTCAGAGCACTTGTAACTAACACTGACACACACCATTTTACTGCATCGGTCATATCTTGTTAACCTTGGCAACCAGTCTGCATGATCACCTTAGGAAATAATTCATTTTTAGTTAGGCTGTTAAAGTTGTCTACTTGGTGGTGGAACGGTGCAGTGTTCTGCGTGTTTCATTGTTAATGATCACCTATCAGTCCACTGTTAACATCCTTGTAGGGGTTTTCACTGATATTTTTTCCCCTCATATCGCCTTGGCATTTCTACGGGGCACCTTTTTATAGCAGCACTGGTTGTTGAGGTCTGTCAGCATTTATTTCCAGAGATATATAACTTGGTTATAAAAATTTGCTTCAAGGTAAATTTTGACATGACCTAAAAGTCTTAGCCCATGTTTATATAAATCATTTAAAATAAAAAATGATTAGTTCAGCTATTTTAAGTTATGAACTCTCTCAAAAATAAAACAATAAAAAATATACATTTTATTTTGAGGGTGTATCCTCATCACATTTAACAACCAGTGATGGACAATGTCTTCAATATTTTTTAAACTGGACCTTGAATATTACTGAGAAGATCATCAATATAATAACACATTCTGTAACTAATATATGCTACACTGAGTTTCTCATTGGATATCTCTTATTAAAAGATACTTATGGAATAGATAATGTGAAGGAGAGTTTTCATTTGTGTCAGTGTGTATCTGAGTTGATAACTCATTTACCCTTTTTAGTTTTCAACTGGAAATCCAGTAACCAACCTAAACATTGTAAGGTATATGTTGTTGCTATATTTATATTCTTTGACTATTTATTGAGTGTTTCCTGGAGCTACTCATGCTGAGTAACAGTCGGACCAACATTTCAAATGTTGCACAAGTGCTGAGCCTCATGTTCTAGGATACAATTATGTACCCGTTATCCATAAAGGTGTCTTAATGAGTTGTCAGTTGTCTGGTATAATTTTTTGCTCTGAGCAGTTTTGGTTGCATATCCAACCACAGCCTGAATGACTTAGGGCTTGGCTACACTCGAAACTCCAAAGCGCTGCTGCGGGAGCACTGCAGGTACTTCACCTGCAGGAGAGCTCTCCCAGCACTGCAGGTACTCCACCTCCCCGTGGGGATTAGCTTACAGCACTGGGGTGTTTTTTCACACCCCTGAGCAAGAAAGTTGCGGCGCTGTAAAGCGCCATTGTAGCCAAGGCCTTAGAGGTGAAAAAAGCTGCAGCAAGGAGTGGTCTCTGCTTTTCCTTGCTCTCATAGTTGGTAGGATTGTGAAGGTGTAGGAGGCATCAGACAAGCTACTGCTCCTTTAAACCCCCAAGATCCCACACAATTGAAGAATCATCAGCCTGACCTGGTGCCAGGGTGGAAAAGAGGGAGGGAAGCTTCGTGGTGCTCCTCACAAAGATACCACAAAAAGGGTGTTTGGGAATGTCTCTGTGAAGCCTTCTTTATGATGAGTAAGTGGGTTCCAAACCTGAAAGCTTGAAACCATTATAAAAATGTAGGGCTAGAAGGGACCTCAGGAGTTTGAATCCAAAGCCTAAATCTGCACTTTGAATCCAAACATCAGATGTTAGGTCTAGATTTGGACATATTCACCTTCAAATTTGGGGTGTGCTTGGACTTGGAGGTATAGTTTTGGCCCACTGGTAAGTCCTTAGCATACACAATAGTCTCATGCAGTTGGTCATTACGCCATAGATTACTACATCCTCCAGCATGAGTACCAGCATCACAAGGGTGGGGTATAGCTCAGTGGTTTGAGCATTGGCCTGCTAAACCCAGGGTTGTGAACTCCATCCTTGAGGAGACCACTTAGGGATTTGGGGCAAAAATCAGCACTTGGTACTGCTAGTGAAGGCAAGGGGCTGGCTCTGTGACCTTTTGAGGTCTCTTTCAGCTCTAGGAGATCGGTATTATTAAATTACAATTTATTAACAACTTCATCAAAAAGATAAAAGCATTGGCTTAACAGTTGACTGAGCTATTAAGGAATCCTAATGTACCAACCAGTCCCATTTCCAAAAATCTAGCTGGGCTATGAACATAAAACTACATATTCACCATTATCTGCCTTGCACTTTGGCATCCAACCAACAAATATTGAAATGTTGAATATTCCCTTCCTACATCCACTTGCTGGGAAAACAGAGGAAGAGGGAGGTTGGTGTGCGTGTTTTTTCTTCCCCAAAATGAAATGAAAATGTTCATTTTGCAAATTTGGATCAATACATGGAAACAATTTGGACCATCATGAAAGTTGTTTTGGTTGAAAGTGCACTGCTCATCCAAGACGTTTCAACAGAAATTTTTCAGATAGCTCTGACTCTTCAAAGACTTATTCGTGTGCTTCACTCTATTCATTATGCATAGTCCCACTGAAGTCAATGGTATTATTCTCATGCCTTGTCTACGCTGGCAACAGCGTATAGAATATGGTATGGCTACGTGCCTCCCCCCACCAGAGCCTTTTCCCACTGCCAGACTCTTTCATTGTGGCAGGAAAAGGTTATGAAAGTGAGGAGGCAGTGGGACACTATGCTGCTAAAAACAGTAGTGTAGACATGGGAGGCATTGATTGGGCGTGTAGAGAGCCATATAGGGTACATACGATTCTGCTATGTCTCTACTTGCCTAAGCAGTGCCTCACCATCTACGCTGCTATTTATATCTGTGTTAGCTGAGAGAGCAGTGTGTGTTCTCTTAAGTGTAGACCTACCCTCAGTGTGTACATCTATGCATATGCATAATTCTACAGGATGGGGACCTTAGATTATAAGCTTTTGAAAGCAGAGTCTGTCTTCTTTTCAGTGTGTGTACACAGTGCCTAGCACAATGGGGTGCTGATCCCTAGCTGGGATGTGTAAATGTTACAGCAATATACATACTAATAAAGATGGTCCAGCTGAGAGATATGGGACTATTTTGTCTGGGAAATGTGGGAGAGCTGTGTGAATGAATGAGGTGTGTTTTGACTGATTTGTCTGGTGTGAATTAAAAAAAATGTATTTAAAGGTTTAGAGCAATGCTACCTGTAGGATAAAAAGTTTGACAAAATGGCTGTAATGCCAAAGTAACTTTCCACGCACCGATATGTTGTGTACAAAATCTCAAGTTTTTGCAATTTAAGGCAAAAGGAGTGGGTGCTAATTGTACCTTAGGTCTTGTTTCTACTGCACTGAGCTCCCTAGGCAGCAGGGCCCGAGATTTCTGTGGTCATACTGGGTAGAGAAACTAGGCAAGAAGCCCCTTGTGTGAGTTTTCAGGGGCACTTCATCTGACTGAAAAAAATATATTTGTATGGCATGGGCTTCAGATAGAGTCTAATCCAGCTTTTCTTAGTGGAGAGAAAGGGACTTTAGACACTTGTGTGAGTTGAAGAGGAGGACTAAAAGTGCACAAATGAAGGGCTGCTGCTCATTTAAAAAGGAGATTTTTTTACATGTATAATTAGCCTGGGGAACTCATTTTCACAATGTATTTAATTGTATCAGAGCATAGATGTCAAATTCTTTTAAAACTTTATATACATGGATAGTGAGAACATCCCAAGTGATATAGGCAAGGATTTAAAAAAAAATAAGCAACCAATCAAATGTTTTAGAAGGGATGTGTAAACCCTTATGCTTCAAACTTAAGCAAACCTTTAAGATGAGTTGCGAAGAAACTTTTCTTGTGATCAAGTTATCCCAAGACAGTATATCTGCTTCCTTTTTCTGAAGTGTCTGGTAATGGCTACTGTGAAAGACTATGTTCTAGACTACCTGGAGCTCAGTTCTGGTCTGAAACTGCAATTCCTATTTTCCTGTTTGAAACACAAAAAGAAATAATGCAATCTACACAAAGTTCTGATGACTGGATAGTAAGTGGAAATACATAATTGCATTTTAGTAACATATTGTACCCTAACGAAATGTCTATCATTTGTGAGTACTCTTTATGTTTGTAGTCGTCTTGACAGAGGGTAGGAAGTTGGGAATATCTCTCGTTGAGTCCACTTCCATAAAGAACATTCCTAACAAAAATGCTTTTTTTCAATAACAGCAATTTTTTAACCTCACAGATGCAAGCCATACCTGGGGATCTCTGTTACAATTGTTTAATAACACCATCAATCCTTTTCAGATTCCTCAGATGCTTAGACTAGACTTAAATTCTGCCCTTTCCAACAGCAACAGCTGGGCCTTAGTTGGCAAGTTTCTTTCAATTATTCAGGTTTTGCTGCTTCTAAATAAGTACAGGAAGCAAACAGAGGTGAATGGAGCATGTTGACTTGAACACAGAATTATGCACAGACAGGAACAACAGCAAAATTACCTTGCTCCATTTAACCTGCAGTAACCTCCAATTCTTATGTTTTTCCTTCTTGCTCTTTCAGTTGCCCTTTATTGAGTGGTTTTTGTGTGCAAATATCTACCAGAAAAAAACATGGGCATCTTTTACAGAGCTAAACAAACACTACCTCCAGATAGTCCATACGCCAACAGCTTTCAAAGACAGTTGTGCTAAAGATTGAAACGCAGCAGAGAGAGACAGATTATGTGATCTGGAGGACTTAATGTATGGTTGGGAATGGCTAAATTCTAATCCCAGTTTAATCACTGAGTTGCTCTTTGGCTGTGGGCAAGTTTCTTCATTTCTCTGCCTCAGTATTGAAGATGGTCAGTATTTGTAGAGAGCTTTAAGCATGTAAATAACTATA
Source organism: Chelonoidis abingdonii (assembly GCF_003597395.2). NCBI lineage: Eukaryota > Metazoa > Chordata > Testudines > Testudinidae > Chelonoidis > Chelonoidis abingdonii. The sequence continues at coordinate 194,117,898 of NC_133769.1, forward strand.
TAAGTGCTAAGGTTTTTTTTTTATAAAGTGAATCCAACAAAACGTGGGGCCCCTCACGGTATGTCTACCCTGCAAGTAGACACCAGCAACTGGCTCATGCTAATTGACTCAGGATCTCGGTGCTTGGGCTAAGGGGCTGTTTAATTGCCATGTAAACGTTCAGACTCAGGCTGCAGCCTGAGCTCTGGGACTTACCTACCTTGCAGATTCCTAGAGCCCAGGTTCCAGCCCAAGCATGGACACCTACGCCATAATTGAACAACCCCTTAGCCTGAGTCTTTCAAGCCTGAGTCAGTTGGCATAGGCCAGTTATAGGTTTTATAACTGCAGTAGAGACATACTGTCAATTTAACCTTGCATCAGTTTTTGGGTAGAGGAAGTTGGTGTTATTAGCCCTGCTGCCTTTCTTGAGGAAGGTACTCTCTCCTCTAGAAGCTTCTGGGGCACTGGATGGCCATTCCCTCAGCAGATTTTCAGCGGGCTTGCCACTGCATATAGACTGCTTTCTGTTATCTTCATGAGTCTTTTCTCAGGGTGAGGCAGGAAGCAATAACCCATACTCCTACTAATGTAACTGGGCAGGAGAAACCCTCCCTCTTCTGCTTCTATCTGCAAATAGCTGTTTGCACATATAATTTCTAAAGCTTACACAAATATTGGGTTTGCAGGCACACTTATCTAGACGTGTGTGTTTGGAACCCATAAAGTCCCCTATTTGGTTGGAACATTCATGGACTCTTTTCCAGTGTCCCTTTAGGTCACTTTCTTCCAATCACAAATTTTTTATGACCTAGGTCTCCCTTGGTATAATAAATCAATGTATCATTAGTATTTAGGGTACCACAGTTATTTATGTAAGCAACAGTCTATAAGCTTCATTTGGACCAGCTGATTCATTCCACAGTGCTGATATTGTCTTCTGCTGGAGTAGACTCTTCTTCACTGTTTATCTAGAATGCACATTCACTGCAGTTGAGACTATCCATATTAAAGTCTCGATTCAGGATGGAACTTAAACATGGTATCAAGGCTGGTTCCCCATTCTGGCACTTCAAGTGCAGAAGGTGGGGCCCACAAGGATTCTAAAAATTAATATTGGTCACTCCAGGCTTGTATTAAACTCCCAAGGTTACAGCTTCTCTCTGACCTTGGATGGGTAAATGCTTTCACCACCCAAGTGTAGAACCCCTTTGAGAACCCCTGAAAACACACTTGGGAATTCCTTCCTGTGCGGTAACTTCAAGCCCTTTCACCCATCCCTCACTCTCCAGGAAAGAGCTGAGGAAGAAAAAAAAGGAAATCAGCTGTTGCTCCCAGCTAATTAAACAACATGTGCACAAGCCTCTTAAGACACAAAAATCCAATTCTGTTCTTAAAAAGAGTACATTTTATTAATAATAACAAAAAGAAAGAAAATACATCTGGGAACTTGGGCATTTGCTAGATTTAAAAAACAAACAAACACTACAACGATTTAAGCATCAATAATAGCTTTCTTGAGGTCCAGTTTAAAGGTTACAGGCAAAAAAAACCCATCTGGGATTAGCACAGAGGAATCGACAAGCCATAATGAAATAAAAGGAATAAACCTAATCGTGACTTCCTATACATTTCCTGATCTACTTACATAGTTGGGATTTTTAAATGAGTCATTTCTAGGTATGATACTGTTGATTTTTTCTTACCTGGCCCCAAGCTCTTACAGCATAGTTCTGCCCTGTCTGCCTCTTCCTCAAGGAACAACAGACAGACAAAAGGGTAGTCATTTCAATTTTAACAAGTTCTAGCCTTCCCATTGGCTCTTTTGGCCAGGTGCCCCCTCACTTTCTTTTACCTATGCATAGCAGTGAGATTTTTTAACTCTTTACAGGTAGAGCAATTAGAGAACAGTTACTAAGAAGGATTTTATAACTAACTACTGGCTTTTTGGGTGTTCATAAAAGGGAGCTACCCCCCACTTCATTTATCACACATGGGCTTAATTGTAAGCACCTGAAGTCAATAAAACTTAAGCACATGCGTAAGTGCTGTCTGGACCTGGTGTCCAACTGATTAACCAGACTCAATACTAAGAATATAATAACTAGAAGGACCAGTTAGTGCAAAATAAAAAGTGACTTGACACTTTGTCAACACCCTGAGCTGTGCCAAAACAGTTTATGAGGTTTGGATAGGTTCGCTCTCTCTCTTATCCCTATCTTGTCTCTGGCGATGAGATTTGGCAGGCTTTTGCCTGGTCTGCTACTGTTAAGTTTAAATCTTGAGTGTTGCTGCTCCGGAGAAGAACCATTTTTTCAGCTGGGGAAGTCTATGAACCTGGAATGCTTTACACATGCAGCATTGTCAGGAAGCTGTTCAGAGAGGTCACTAGGGCTTTCTCAGGGAAGGAAGAGAAGAGAGAACTCCATCAGGGGAAGGCTCAGTCATGCTTTTGAAGGCAGCGGTGATAGAATTTGGTGATGTGGGCCTCATAGGCTTGGAAGCAAACTGAACTGCTGAATGTTTACATGTTTGCCCATCCCTTGTATAGATGAGACTTTTCATCCAGAAAAATAGTACCGTGCCACTGCTTGCAGATACCAAATGTGTGTAGCTCATGACACTGACAGCAATGAATGGTGTTTTGATACTCTCAGTTTACGGTTAGAAGCTGCAAAAAAAATGAAAAGGAATCCTTTTCCTTTTCTTGACTGGGAGATGACCAAGAGGAAAGGTATGGAATTAATGCATTGCCAAATTCACAGACTGCTGTTTGCAGTGCGTTTGTGGGTGTGTTCCTCCCTGCTCTAACAAAGTTAATTCTTCTGAAAGCAATATTGTACGTGGCTAAACTTTAAGAGTGGTGGGAAATATTGAGGTGGGAGTAGCAGCTCCCATTGGCCCAGAGCAGTGATCCACGGCCAGCGGGAGCTGCGATGGGCAAGACCTGTGGACGGGGCAGGTAATCAAATTGGCTCAGTCCACCAGGGGATTTCCCTACACAAGCGGCAACTCCTGTTTGAGAAACCCTGATTTAAGCATATTCATATACACATGAGTTTGACAAGCTTTTTAAAAAGTTTTTGGACCCTTAGAACTAGTTGAGATTTTTCTGTTTTAAATTATGAAAGTGTGCTTACCAGTGCTGCTAGGGTCAGCAGTGTATAATCCCCTAGGTCAATAAGGCCTAGAGTGGCAAATTTGCAGGGGCAGAAAATTTGCTCATGACCCCTCCTCAACTCCACCCCTTCCCCAAATCCCTGGCCCACCTCCTCCCCCAGGCGTGCCGTGCTTCCCTTCTTCCACCTCCCTCCCAAGCTTGCTGCGCGAAGGCGCTGGGAGGCAGGGAGAAGTGAGTAGCGGTGCACTTGGAGGAGGTAGAGCAGAGGTGAGCTGGGGACCGGGAGTGCAGGGAGTAACCCAGTGGGGCTGGGAACCGCTCCCCACCCCAGCTCACCTCCGCTCCACAGCTGCCATTCCCCAAGTGTGCCGCAACTCCCCTTCTGCCCCCTCCCTCCCTGGCTCACTGGACAAAAGTGCTAGGAGGGAGGGAGGGTGGGAGGGAGAAGCAAGTAGCCACGCGATCAGAAGAGGCGGAGCAAAAGTGAGCTGAGGCTGGCGGGTGTGGGGACTGACTCTTGGGGAGGGGGGGCAGGGAACCGCTCCCTGCCCCCTGCCTCAGCTCACCTCCACTCCACTGCTGCCATCTCCCAAGTGCACCAGAACTGCCCTTCTCCCCGCCTCCCTCCTATGCTTACCGCGGGGGAGCAGAGGTGAGCTGGTAGTGGGGCAGGGCAGCAATTTTTTGAGGGCCTAGGGGTGCCAAATTTGTTAATCCGCTACTGGCTAGGGTGAGAAGTGAGTGCTGCTTTATAGTTATACTATGGTTATGGTTGGATGTCCAGAGAGTGCTGGTTGCTGACTGAGGACCCAACTCTGCAGGCAGCAGCACAGAAGTAAGGGTGGCAATATCATACCATGCCATCCTTCCTTCTGCATTGCTACTGGTGGTGGCTCTGCCTTCACAGCTGAGATGTTGGCCAGTAGCTGCTGCTCTCCAGGTGACCAGCTCTGAAGGTAACGTCACCACCAGCAGCTGCACAGAAGGATAGCAGTACCGCAATCCCCACTACAATAACCTTTCAACCCCCACAACTTCTTCTTGTGTGAGGACCCTACAATTACAAATCCCATGACCGTGAAATTGACCAAGATGGGCTATGAGTTTGGTAGGGCCCTAGCTATGGTGTCAGCTGTTAGTGAGCATCCCCAATTGCCATTCATTTTGTCTCAATTGAGTTCCCATGTCATCTGAGTAACTTTGATATCTGTTCTATGTTGTTGTTTTTCTTCCTCCTGGATGTATGCAAAATATAATAATTATTAATTTTATTCCAGTTGTTGTCTTACTTCATCAATATTTAAGCCAGGCTTTCTCAAACTGGGGTTGCCGCTTGTGTAGGGAAAGCCCCTGGTGGGCTGGGCCGGTTTGTTTACCTGCCCTGTCCGCAGGTAGCAGCTCCCATTGGCCCAGAGCAGTGATCCACAGCCAGCAGGAGCCACAATGGGCCGGACCTGTGGACGGGGCAGGTAATCAAATTGGCCCAGTCCACCAGGGGATTTCCCTACACAAGCGACAACTCCTTTTTGAGAAACCCTGATTTAAGCATATTCATATACACATGAGTTTGACAAGCTTTTTAAAAAGTTTTTGGACGCTTAGAACTAGTTGAGATTTTTCTGTTTTAAATTCCTGAAAAGTTTGAAAGACGTAGGGTTCAAAATGGACCCATTTCTTATCTTTTAAAAATGTCTTAATCAAACTTTGTGTTTAGCATTATGAAAAGGATTCCGATGAGTGGGGTTTTGGTAAATGGAAATCTTCTGTAACATTTCCAATAAAGTCACAAATTTCATGTGTAATAAACGTTTTGAAAAAGTCAACGGTTGCTTATGACTTCTCATTTTTGGAGATTAATTTTTTTCAATAGTAAAAATGTTTAAATTATTTGTTTTAGCCTATTGGAGTCACAAAATAGCAGAATATTGCCAAGTCCTTAGGCAAGGATTTTTCAAAATCTAATTTCACTATAATTCTATTAAGGGGGAAGGCCCCAGCAATGGCCACTAGTGAAGATTCAGTGTTTTTACTATCTGTTATTATAAACAGTTGTATTGGAAGTAAAATAAAATGTATGGGACTTGCATTGTAGCTTCTCCCTAATAAAGCCTGAAGATGCTGCACTTCCCCAGCAAAAAATCACTAATTGGTCATTGTAAAATCCAGACTCAGACTATTTTGTTCTATTTATGTACAGCTCTATATTGGTTCTTCTGTAGTATACACTATGCGACAATTTCCCTGTCACGGACTGGGATTAATATTGTGATTCTGATTTTGGATGGTGACTTTAATCAATTTAAACCTGTTTCAATTTCCAAATAATTAAGGTACCAAATATCCATCCCAGAATTATTTAAGTAATCATTTGGGCATCATTCATCTGACTAGAAGGGTATATTAGGCACCTCACACAAATACTCAGGTATTATGTAACTCCACCTGCTCTTCACTAGGAGCAGCAAGTAGACTAGCTGCTGCAACAATGGACCCAACTTCGAAGTGTTTACTTTTCCAGAAGAGATGGTTCCAAGTTACCAAGTGCAAAAGTACCAAGTTGATTCTATGAAGGATGAATGCCTCAGTCTGTCACGTCTTATACTAAAAGGAAAGTAGTCTGTACAGGAATATTTTAAGCTGTAATGTACTGGGAAGTCATTGAGTGTCTCTTTAAAAGATTCCGAATATGTTACATGTTTGGTGTAACTCCCTTATTCTCAGTCGATTTACACTGGGCATGAATTTGGTGAATTTTTGTCTGTACATGTGAGAAAGCAGCATTTAACATTAAAAGAAGAATAGATTAGAACAGTGTGTCTGAAACTGGGGTATTCTAGGGGGTCTGCTGATCAATTCCTCCTCCTCCCGCATGTCTTCCCCCTACCTCTGAGTGCCTCCTGCACGCCGCTGAACACTTCAGGGAGACTGTTGATGACATGCACTCGGGGGAAGGGGTGGAAAGACGCAGGGAAGAGGAGGCAGGTAGAGGTGGGAGGGTGAGGGCTTTGGAGGAGGGGATGGGGGTCAGGTCCTGGGGCTGAGTGAGGGGTTGCAGGTCTGTGATAAATTTTTAAATCAAAATTGTGGGTCCTCAGGTTGCTAGAGTTTGGAAATGGATGGATTAGAAGATCACCACAAATGTGCAGCCTGTGCTGCTGTGTATCTTGAAAAGTTTGCTATTGAAATTGTGCACTCACATAGCCCTACCTGTGTTATGAGTTCCCTGCACTTCCTCTTACAAGACCCTGTTTTCAGTTGCTCACAAATTAGCCAAATTTAAACCATTTGGGATAAACTTTTCCATATCAAGTATGCACTGTCAAACTTTTCTGTGAGAAGCCTGTGTGCCTCTGTGTTTTGGAGCAGGAACTTGAAATTTGGCTGAGGTGTTCTTTCTATCAGAGAAGTACTTTGGTTGTTCCCATGAAAAATCTAACCGGATTTGGCCACATTATAAGCCTCTGAAAAATAACAGTTCACACAAGCTCAGTAGAGACTTGCTAGATCCCTGAAGCTAAATTTCCCAAAGATTTGTTTCTCACTGGGCATGCTTCAGTCCAGGGTTCCCAGCTTCTGCAGGTCATTCCAGATCCATGTACCAGAACTAATAGCAGGGACCTTATCTCTTCCATGCTCTGTGCACTCGTGCTAATGCCCAGTCAGCATGGCAGTGGAAGCTGCCTAATTTGAATGCAGAGAGGACAAGAGCCAGATTAAAGCAGTGCATTGAGGTGAGTGGAATAGATTGAGACAAGGAGGGTAATAAGGGAGACTGGGCCTGGAGATGGGAGACTGGACTGGCTGAGCTAGTAGACGGGGACTAGGGGCTATGGGAAGGGACAAAGGAGATGCGGACTGGTTGGGTGGGAGTGAGGGTTGACACGTAGGGGTTAGTGGGGAGAATTCTATCAAGTTTAGAAGTTGGGGAGAAGACTAGGACTGGAAGCCTGAGGAGTAGAGACCAGGGTGGGTAAATAAGGAGAATGGTGCTGGGATGAGGAGTCAGAAGTGGGAACAAGACAGGACTGGGTCAGGGATAGTTTGGAGATGAGGTAGAAGGAATTAAACTTGGTGGGGGGGGGTGAAGGGGTGGGCAATGGGCAAAAGAGTCCTGTGTCACTGCCTCTCCCCCCCGCCCCGCCGTCCCTCTGGAGCACACTCCCCTGCTGATCCTGGAATAGAACCTGAGATTCCTGAGTCTCACCTTTCCTCTGCTATGAGCAAATATATTAAAACCCATTGGCAGACTGTATCTCACCTCCATCTCTAGTGCTTGTCCGCATAGAGGATTGCAACCTAGTACTTCTATCAATTACTCTGTTAGCTCAAGTGGCAGAGGTCTGTGTGGTGTATCTAAAGATTCCACCCTTTCGGAAGACCCAAGACGTTTGGTGTCAAGGCAAGTCTTAGAAGGTGGCTAATGAATGAGGCTGTGGATCTGGATGATGGGATGGATTGCACCCTCACCAAGTTCGTGGATGAGAACTAAGCTGGGGGAAGAGGTAGATATGCTGGAGGTTAGGGATAGGATCCAGACAGGGCAGGTTCCAGGCACCAACTCAGCAAGCAGGTGCTTGGGGCGGCCAAGGACAAGGGGCAACACATCGGGTTCTTCGGTGGCAATTTGGCCGTGGGTCCCTCGGTCCCTCTCGCAGGGAAGAACTTGCCGCCGAATTACCGTCGATGTGGTGGAGCAGCCGCTGATCACGGCTTTTTATTTTTTTTGCCACTTGGGGCAGCGAAAACCCTGGAGCTGGCCCTGGATCCAGAATGACCTAGACAAATTGGAGGATTGGGCCAAAAGAAATCTGATACGCTTCAACACGAACAAGTGCAGAGTCCTGCATTTAGGATGGAAAAATCCGATGCACCGCTACAGGCTGGGGACTGATTGGCTAAGCAGCAGTTCTGCAGAAAAGGACCTGGGGATTATAGAGGAAGAGAAACTGGATATGAGTCAGCACTGTGCCCTTGTTGTCAAGAAGGCTAATGGCATTACCAGCAGATTGAGGGAAGTGATTATTCTCTTCTATTTGGCACTGGTGAGGCCACATCTGGAGTACCTGGACCCCCACTACAGAAAGGATGTAGACAAATTGGAGACAGTCCAGTGGAGGGCAAAAAAAATGATCAAGAGGTGGGGGCACATGACTTACTAGGAGAGGCTGAGGGAAGTGGGCTGGTTCAGTCTCCTGAAGAGAAGAGTAAGGGAGGCTTTGATAGCAGCCTTCAAATACCTGAAGGGGGGGGGGTTCCATAGAGGATGGAGCTCAGCTGTTCTCAGTAGTGGCAGATGACAGAACAAGGAGCAATGGTCTCAAGTTGCAGTGGGGGAGGTTTAGGTTGGATATTAGGAAACACTATTTCACTAGGAGGGTGGTGAAGCACTGGAATGGGTTACCTAGGGAGATGGTGGAATCTCCATCCTGAGAGGTTTTTAAGGCCCGGCTTGACAAAGCGCTGGCTGGGATGATTTGGTTGGTGTTCGTCCTGCTTTGAGCAGAAGGTTGGACTAGATGATCTCTTGAGGTCTCTTCCAACCCTAATCTCCTATGATGCTGTGTATTATTTTTCTCCCTGTTTAAGCAGTAGCCAATCCAAAGGAACTGAGGTGGGCATCTGAGATCCAGCAAAGCCCCCGGGGATCATTTCAAACCTTGGCGAGGGGAGCCAGGCCCAAAGAAAACACACAGTTTGGAACATTACAAAGAACAGTGACTTATTCTGAAATTTCATATGGGTTTGGAAGAGTACCACTACCTTTCCTCCCCCAGTTTAATTCATGCTCTCATACCTTTACCCACGAATATTTTGCTGCGATAGTCCTTAATGGGGTTTATAATTTGAGTGTTTTATTCTCTATTTCTCTCTATTGGCTAGGTTCCCTAGCTGGGCTCCATCTCCCCTGGTGTATTGCATGGTTCCGCAACAGGGGAAACTGTGGTTCCAGGCCAATAAGGCACCTGGTATGAGGCACTGCGTAGCATTACAAATCAATATTTTTGGATTTAATTTGGTTCACTAAATATTAACAATTTTTATTTGTTGGGAAGGTGTGAGACCCATTTCCTGACCAACTCTTTATTTCTATATTATACACAGTTCATAAATGTAGTTTGTAAAGTAGCTAGGAGTATGTATATTATTCTTTTGAAATATACATGGAATGTTACACCTTATGGTAATCTCTCTTATTAGATCATTAGAATTTTAACTAATTGGGAAAAGCCAAAAAGGGTTAAATGGTAATATGAAAACAAATGAATGCATACCTGCTTCACTGGAGTTAACGCTTCTGCACATTAATTTTAGGCAGTACATATTTCCTCTTTGTAAATAGATTATTTTCCTTGTTCGATGCCATGTGGTACTTTCTCATTGGAAAAGATCATCTTCACATACTTGATGAAACACATAGGGAAGCTGTTTAACTTGGGTGTCTTTCATTTGTCCTGTATCAGAGTGTTATTCCACCTGGTTGTATTAGCTTTGCATGATTTGGTTCACTTTCACAGTGGGAACTATAAATCCATCAGAACACAAAGGAAGATGATGACACTGCAATTAAAGTTTAGATTTATAACAGAGCAGTGTATTCTCAGGGAAACTCTTCATGCAAAAGTGCAGTACAGTAAGAATTGTTTTTTATAAACTACATAACCTCTCACAGACTAAAAAGAAAGAATGGAGATGGTTCCATTGGCCGGTTTTTCATTGTATTCTAGGAACTTTTTGAAAATATTTAGAGTACAAATCTAGAAATAGTATAGGTGTATCAAAGGGAACTGAAGAATACTGTGTGTAATCCCAAAGAGTCCAAACCTCCATTCCTTTTCCAGACCAAACTCCAGATTAAATCTGTTGGAGTTTTGCCTCACTGCTGCAGGAACAAACCTTGGCTCAGCGCTACAGACAACAGTGATGATAGCCATAACAATACTACAGCTTTATTCTTACTAGCTGCTCCTATAATTTTGAGTCAACTTGGAGAAAAAGACTTTATTTATTTAATTGACATATATAACTGAGATGTCTAAAGAAAATAAAACCAAATCCTCAACTATTGGTATTGCTCCCTGATTTTAATGGAGCCATTCTAATTTAAACCAAGTGAGGATTTGGCCCCTAACATGTTGAAATATGGTACAGTTTGTGCCCTCAAAGGTTAGATAATTGGGTCCAAATTCTACACTAGAAAACAGTAATGTGTTTCCCATTTAAATTAATGGCAAACACATGATACTGCAGGCAAATTTTCTTGTTCTTCAAAACAAACAAAACAAACAAAAATCCTAGTATGGAAAAATATAACTTTTTTTTTCATTAAATAACTATGTAACTCAACATTTGCTGATATTAAATGAATCACAGAATACTTTATTCTTAAATTTGACTTGTACTTCATATCAAGTTTTGGTGCATGTGGAATTCTAAATTAAAAGCAAAGTCTTCTAGTGTACACTAGAGATGATGGTTTTTAATACTATTTTACTACTGTGAGAAACTAACATTATTTGTTTTAGAGAAGCAGGAAGAAATATCATAGAGCTCAGCACCCAAAAGTTATAACATAGGTTATCTCACTTTAAATACAGCTCTCTCTCAAGTGGGAATGAAAAGAAGACATTGGTACCAAATTCTGGCTCCAGTTTGACACAGTCTGTGGTTTTAGTTAAAATTCACTGTACCTTTTACCTTGACTTTCCCATCTGCACAAAGGATTCATAATCCTTACCTTTCTCCCATCTATCTAGGCATTTATACCACACTCATCACCATAATATCTGAGCTACCTCAGAGAAGTGTTTGTAAAAATTAGTAAGTCAATGATTGAACAAAGTAGTGCATGAGCGTTATTGTTAGAAGGATTATAGTTGTATTGGGAAAGACAGATGGCCTTAACAGGAGTTGAGGCATGTGGTCCAAAGATACACTCTATAGTGTCAACCACACCTTAATGTAAACATTTTGAAAAATTTCTATATCATGTCACCTTAAAACAACATAAAAATTAGATTTATTTCATTGGCCTCCTTTCACTTAGAACTCTGGATGTGCTGGCACTCTTTCCTTTAAAATTTCTGTGCATGCCCGCCTCACTTTCTGTAGGGCCATGTGTCACTTCATAGATGTATGATACCTTCTGAGGACAATCTCCCCTCCCATTTGTAATTGCTATAGTTGCTACCAAGATGTTATGCAATTGATCAAGTAGAAAAGAAATGTTAGGAAGATGTTTAAGTATCAATACAGCAGGGTAAAAATGAGGAGGAGCAATGTGACGAACTCCCTGCAAACCACTAGTGGCCCACAGACTTCACTTTGAGAACTTCTTGACTAGATTATGTAGACTAGAACATGGAACACACCAGCCAACCAGCTTGGTCAGACATGTCAGACTGTTTGTTTTGGTTTTATAATTTTTCACATTGAGTAGACTTTGTCAGTGAGAGAACCCTAAGAACAGTGCTTTTGTTCTAGAATCACATAGACTCTTTCCTTAATCCATCTGATTCTCAGATAACTCACCAAAACACCTATTATATTAAAAACAAAACAAACTCCAGGATGTTAAAATCGTTAAGCTGATGTAAGCAAGGAAATTCTGAATGAACACTAACACTCACTCCCTCCTTCATTCATCCCAAAGTTTTGTAGGGCTCGCTGAAAAATCCATAATATTGATTACCGCTTGTACTGCAATATGTAGACATTACAGAGAAATATAAGGATGTAGTGCTGCATTAACTTGTTTACCTTCCTGTGATCTGTTTAATCCAGAAATGTTCTTTTGTTATTTTGATGTCGTCCATTGCATTACATTCCTTTGAGATATGTTTGATGAAAAATACAAAACAAAACAGAAAAAAATGGTAGCCTGTATTGATTTTTTTTTCTCCCAGGATCTTCAGAATGACTCAAATTTATGAAAAATTTGCATCATAAGAATATCTTTCAAGAACTGGCATATTATTGCTCTCTAAAGAGAAGTGGTGAAAAAGTTTCCAATTAACCTTTAACCTCATGGCTATGATATTGCCACTATTATAGCCATGAGGTTAAAGGTTAATTAATGGTGCATTGGACAATGCAACAGAAAATACATTGTATTGAATAATCTTAGACTGGTGGAGGAATAGACTAGCTGCTGTGAGAGAGACAGGGCATGAAAGAAACCTTAGTTAAGTAACAGAGTTACTGATTGCCTGCCACTTTTCTTAGTTTTTTTTATTTTGATTGCTTAATTAAAGAAAAGGGACTTGAACTTAGTTGTACAGAGTTTAGTAAATATTCTTAACAGCAACTATTGGCATAGGATACAAGAAGGCAAAACTGTATTGGAATATGATTTGAAAACAGGTCGAGATAACCCTTTCGGTTTTCAGAATCAAATCACGCAATCAACATAGAAAATAACACATACTCTCTTAGAAAGGTGACTTTGTTTAGCTTTTTGACTGAGTCCCTCAGAGCTTCACTTATGCCAATTTGTTATCAACTCCACTGTTGCTAACACAGAGGAAAAACAATTCAAAGTTAGATTATAAGACAATTCTGTTAGTTAGTTACATGCCAATTCATCAAGGTCTCCTTCTGAGTAGATCTATAGTTAGACAACATTTTTACCATGCTTCCAAATGATTTATATTAGCCCAGGATCTAAATAACACTCCTAACAATCTAGCAAACTTCTACATTTATGACAAAGCATATAGACTGGGTGCCCTACAAGAGGCATGCACACTTGGTCTGTTTTATGTTTGGTACACCTAGTGCTTGACAAGAACTGTGAAACCGTTAAGTATGGTAAGAGGAACAGAAGCTTCCTAAAAGTGTGTGCAGGGGAACTGCACCTGAACTGTGGCCACACACTTGCGCTGCCTCTTTACCCGAGGCCCAGCCCCACACTCACTCCTCTCCACCGCCCTCTTCCTATCATTCACCCTTACTACCAGTAAAAAGCCCCTGGCCCCTCTGTTCTGGTGCCCCTGAACTATGGTAGACACATATACAGTGTTCTGTAATTCTAGTTAACAGAAACTTGTTCAGTTTTAAAGCTACTTAACAACAATCTTGATTAGAACATTTTACGAAACAAGGACACACGCTATAACTTTGTGACAGTTTTTAAAGCACATACATAAGCATATATGCTTCCTAACTAATTCGGTACTCAGTTTCAGGAGCGGTCAATTGACTCATTTGGATCATCAGCCACAAGAAAATCTCTTAGTAACTTACGTTGAGATCTTTTGCTCAGCCATCAGTTTTCAGCTTTGTTGTCATTCAAAGCAGGAGACATTCACAGGTGGAATGAAGGGCGGACATGACTATAGTTTTTTGTTTCTTTTCCAATGCTTTCTGGAACTGATGTGCTGCAAGAGACAAGATGGTTCCTACTGGCTAGCTCAACTGGATTCCTCTTCTGAGAGGTACTGACATGGACCAGTCAGATGGTGACCCATGCTTCTGCTGAAGATTCAAAATGTCCAACCAAAATGAGAGTTGTCTTTTCTCACCATTTAGTCAAGGAACGAAACATCTGTTTTTGAGTTCTTGCAAAAGGAACTGGAATTTTCCAGTCTCTTTGTGCAACAGTTTTGTCACCTCGGCTTGTGTAAGACAAGTTAGATCATAGCTGTTGGTACAAACATCTTGGAACATACTTTCAGTACCAGCTGTTTTGTTTCAGTTACCGGCAACTTACCTCTGCAAGTCATTTTCGATGAACCCCTTTGCATTGCATACCTTGGCCATAGTTGTAGTTATACTTGCTCAAGTTGCACTTTATCCGACCACACTTTTCTAGTTACTGAAATGTCCAGTTTAAAGTTCATATAATTGATACATAATCCCTCCATATTATTTGATACTATTTCAACTTGTTTTAACAGCTCATTATACAATGCAAAGTCATGTCAAGAAGTCTGGTTCTGCAGCAGTCTTGAACACCTATACAGTACAAGACTTCTATTTCAATTCTTCTAGTTTTAATAACAATGGAGGGACTTGTTGGTATGACTGAGCTTAGTGTGTTCATTATTAACCAAACAGTTACATTTCTGTGACTCTGTGGTCAAGTGTCTTCATAAACATGCTATTTGGTTTCAATTCCCTTTATTTTCTGCCTCTCTCAGCACAGATGTGCATTTCACTAACTTGTTAGCGTAAGAATGTTTGATTGTAAACTTTAGCTTTACTTCTCTTTATCACTTAAATTAAAATAAATTGATATGAATGCAATCCCTTTCTTTTCCTAACAGGATTGCTCATGAGGTAAATAAATCCTGTCATTTAGGTTTATAAAAATTTTGCCTGAAACTGTATTACTTATCATTGACTTCCCTTTTCAAACACATTTTACTTACAATATCATAAAGTTCCCTATTTTACTACACTATCTGGTAATCATATAATCTCTTAATGTTTTGATTTTAATTTAATGTTATTTTTAATTTATTTACTTTTTCAGAGGCAGGGAAAAAGGGGAAGTCTCTTTAGGCTGCAACAATTCATGAAAGGCTGCAACAACTCAGTTTTCTTAGGTTATTGAAGAAATCTAGCTATTAGACCAATGGTTTTATTCTCTTAGCCCTCAATTCTATCTTTTCTAAAAAAATCTTAATGCCTTGGTAATTATTTAATAGTAATAATGCCTAATATAGGGCTTCATTTACTATAATGTCCTAATAGATCTCTTCTGCCTTTAATTTTTTTCTATTTTTACTGTGACTAGTGTTTCTCTGGTATAATTCAACTGATGTCAGAGGAGTTACTACTGACTTAAAAATGCTGTAAGTGAAACCTGATTTGAGCAGTAATATTTTATTAAAGCAAGGTCATTACATAGATTTGATTTGCCATAGTACCTACAATGTACATATTCATCGTTTGAAATTAAATACATTTTAAAAAATGCTGCTGAAAAGATTGTTCATTTGCAGTATTTTTCTAATGGAGATAACTCTTTAAATAAAGACAACAGCAGATTGTTCTGGAGCACATTATGAACTTCTATCCCTAAAAAATACTGTTGACTTATCCTATATGCTGGAAGAGTTTAAATCAAACAATTGGAATTGGAAAAGATTCAGAAAAGAGCAACAAAAATTATTAGGGGTATGGAATGGCTTGTGTATGAGGTGAGATTAATAAGCCTGGGACTTTTCAGCTTGGAAAAGAAACAACTAAGGGGTGATATGATAGAGGTTTATAAAATCATGGCTGGTGTTGAGAAAGTAAATAAGGAAGTGTTATTTATTCCTGTAACCCATAACTGGGGTCGTCAAAGGAAATTAATAGGCAGAAGGTTTAAAACAAACAAAAGAAAGTATTTTTTTTACACATCACACTGTCAATCTGTGGAACTGTTTGCCAGAGGATGTTGTGAAGGACAAGGCTATAACAAGATTCAAAACAGAACTAGATAAGTTCATGGAGAATAAGTCCATCAATGGCTATTAGCCAGGATGGGCAGGGATGGTGTTTCTAGCCTGTGTTTGCCAGAAGCTGGGAATGGGCAACAGGGAATGGATAGATTTCCCACATTAAAATGTTGATGTTCTTCTACGGGATATTATGTTAAGCATCCTTTTGCAAGTAGAAAGCAATTTGCTGCACATGGCCACCATAGGTGAAGATATTCCCTTTTCTATTAAAAAGCTGATATATACTAAATCACCTAGCTTAGGTGGTTTTCTTTAGAGCTTTATGCTTAAAACTCTGAGATGTCTCCACCACTTAGGACCTATATGTGAGAAAATTATATCTCACATGTGGAGACAGCTCATTGAATCTTATGGTTTGTCCCTGGTCTTTTCACATTTAGGAGGGTATAACTATCTATTTCCTTGTAGCCCTTTACTTAATACAGATATTAAATGATTGGTAATTGACATATTTGAAATATTGATGCCAAAGATTAAAAGCATTAAGTGGATGGGCTTATTTTAAAAAAGACACCCTAATTAAAACATCTGAGGCTTTTAGCCATCATAAATAACTCTTAAAGAGAGGAGATGAACTAAATTACCATTTCATTCAATATTGAAAAGAGCTTTGATTGGATCAGATAGGAAGAAGGTGGTTGATTAACAAAAAGTTTTTGTTTACATGAAACTCAGAGCCAGTAGACTCTGCACAAACTAAATCTTCCATTGGGTCTGTCATGAACAGATAACTAAGGGTTAATGTCTCTTTCACCTGTAAAGGGTTAACAAACAGTGACCTGCAACACCTGACCAGAGGACCAATCAGAAGACAAGATACTTTCAAATCTGGGTGGAGGGAAGCTTGGGTGTGTGTTCTTTGTTCTGTGGGGGTTGTACTCTCTGGGGTCTCAGAGGGACCAGACGTAAGCAGATTCCTCCAATCTTTCTAAAACAATCTCCTCTGTTCTAATTTTAGTAAGTATCAGGATAAAGGTGGTGTTAGTCTTTTTAACTGTTTTTCTTTATTTGCAAATGTGTATCTGGCTGGTAGAGTTTTTCATGTGTATTTGGCTGAAAGTATTTTAAATTGTATTTCTGTTGGAGGAGGCTTTTTCTCCATTTTCTATAAGCTGAAAGACCCTGTAATATTCCATCTTGAATTTACAGTGATTATCTTTATTCTTCTTTCTTTTAACAGCTTTTCTTTTAAAATACCTAATTGATTTGTTACCCCTTGTTAATGCTAAGGTATTGAGTCTGTACTCACCAAGGACTTGGTGGGAGAGAGAGAGGAGGGGAGGGGAAAGGTAAATTTCCTCTTTGTTTTAGATTCACAGAACTTGAATCTGTATTGCCTCTGGGTGAGATGAAGAGGGGAGGGGTG
>NC_133769.1:194134999-194232910 GCF_003597395.2 Chelonoidis abingdonii
AGAGTGCCCCAAAACACTATATATTTTTGGGTGGTGGCAGCTTATCAGATCTAAGCTGGTAATTAAGCTTAGAGAAATTCATGCTGGTACCCCAATTTTTTGGACTCTAAGGTTCAGATTGGGGAAAGATACCATGACAGGGTCTATGTGGAAAAGCCACAGGGGGAGAGTCTGTGGTCCTGCAGGTATCCTGTGGATGTGATTCATGCTGTTGCAGAGGTCTGTGCACTGAACTCAAATAGGACATCATGAATGGCTGCAATATGGGTAATCTGGGAGAGCGCTCGGGTGAGGGGTTGTGTGATCTATGTTTATGCAGTTGGTGGTCTGTGATGTGGAGAGGCTGTAGTCACTGCTTCTACTATGGAGTGGAAGTCATGGTGATGTGGGAAAGGCTGAATAGCAAATCTATGTACAGACTGTAATTGGGAGGCTAGATTTCACTTCCCCAATCCACCTACACATATCTCTATCTAGCCTTTCTACAGAGAAATGACCAGGGCCTTATACTCAAATATACAACTCAACACGTGGTTAATGCTCATATTCTCATCAGCCTAACATATGTTCTTACTGTATCCTTATGCAAAACATCTCATTAATGGAACCCATAGTCACTGAAAGGAAGATGCACAAAGGTTCATGTAACATTTTTTCATGTAGATTTGATTAGTGTGTGCCACTATTGTATCTGAGATTTACATTCCTTGCAATCCACCATGAGCTTCTTAATCATTGGTAAGGATAGATGAAAACTGGAAACACCAGTATTGCACACATACGCACAAAAGAAGTTGTAATTGTTTCAGAATGCACTCATTTTTTAATTTATTTGGAAAAATCTTGAATTTTTTATTGAAAACATTATCAAAATGTTTATTTTCATTAGTTAATTCTTAAGGAAGTTTGAAGCATGTTGTGGAATGCTATCAGGTTCAGTAATGGCATCTTATTGAAACAATGAGCTTTTCCATTTTGCCAAATGTTTTCAGAATGTTTGAATTCAGTTCGACAGAAATTGAAGATTTTTTTTTTTTTTGGTATTGCAGATGAATCAGAAAAGTCTACGATGCAGCTTATCTTCTGCCAAAACTCTCCTGAGTTTATTAAATTTATGTATTCACCTGCACAAAATCCTTCCATCCTAGACATTCTCACTATTGTCTCTGAACATTTAAAAAAATATATTATGGAAAGGAAATACATTACTTGTTACAATGGAGAGCAAACAATCTCTCCTGGAGATATTGACTCTCTTTTTATCTTTAAGTGATGAATCCTTTAAGATATGTAACCTTCATGTGGGAGAACTGAAGGATTAGCAACTTACATCAGTAAGTCTCTAGAAGACAGGGTGAGGTCCACTCATACAGGATGAGCTTAAATCTTGTCTGTTAGTAAAAGTATTTCCTTGTTAGCCATGAGTCATAGTAAGAATCTGATCCTGGGGTGTGCTTATTGCATATGACTCTAATAGATGTCAAAGGAAAATACAAGTGGAACACATCTTTTAGCTAAGCACAACAGAAACCCTGTAGAAGACATAAAGAACACAATGTAATAAATCTCCTACCCTTTATGACCCACAGGAACATAACCTTTAGCTTTCTCAATTTCATTATACTGTTATGTCATAAAAGGTGCTGTCACACATATTCTTGCAAGTTTTTTTTTCTTGGCGTCTGAAGTCTGCTCAGTCTTTGAAGAAATACAATTGTTAATGTCGTGATGCAGTTCATTGTGGAAGCTGTTATAACTTAATCTAACTAGAGTCAATTCTATGGCCAGAGTTATTCATTGGGACTTGGCAAAATGCTTGGGTTGAGATTTCTGAAAGACAGAGCTGTTTGTGCTCCATTTGTGACCACGACTGGTGATATAGTGTATATTAATTACATTAAGACCATAAAGATACTTCATGTAACTGATAAGATACTTCATGTAACTGATTTCTTCTTCAGTGGGAAACCAACTTCTGAGAGCTCAGCATTTGCTACTGCTTGGTAGAGGGGTGAGATAGCCTTTTATACAGATGGTATATCCAATCAGAGAAGTAATGATATGTTAATGTTAGAATGTTATTTGTGGTGGTCTATATAATCTGACATATTTTCATTTGCTGTGTTGATTTTTCATAATCTGCCTATATTTAAGGGCAAGTTTGCACATCCATTCTTTTTGATGATAGAGAAATTCTATCTGTAAATATTTAAACTACATTTTTGTGTAGTCTTAATCTCCTACAGCCACAAAATATTATTTTATTTTAAAAAGTAATTTGAAACTTACAGATGTTAAGGTTTTTGGATTTTAAGTGTATTATATCCAATAATTTTGTGTAATTATGCCAACTATATTTAACATACTATAATTGATAAACCAAGTATTTAAAACAGATGATCCAGGCATTGGGAATTAAGTTGAATGAATCTACATAGGTTCATCTCATACCAAGCAAATTACTAAACCTCTTAATGAGTCTGAATATACAAAGTGAAAATGAAATTTGTGAATGTTAAATGCTTAAATTAATTTCCATTAGTATTACAGCTGAGGCAAACAAAAAATCGCATTTTAAAATTGCTTTATAACTTTGGAGCAGACAGGCAATTATCATTAATGATCCAAGGACTAATATTCTATAACTTCCAACAATGGCAAGGGAAAACAAAAATGATTAGCAATAACTGTACAATCCTTCCTGAGAGTTCCATGAAATGTCCAAGTACAATACAAGTTTCTTAACTGTAAATGTAAACTGTAAGTAGTAAGTGTAAATAGTAAGTGTGTACAATAACAATTGGGATCCACTTTAAACTTTGTATGTTTTAATTTTTGTTGTCCTAAGAGTAATCTGAATAAATCTTGTTGAACAGGAAACTAGCCTGTGTATTGGACAATCTCAAAAATATAGGCCATCTTCTTCCTCAGGTATTTTAAAAAATCCTTGATTTTATTGTAATTAGTGAAAAGATCCCCTCTGTTCTCAAATTTCTAGCTATACTATATAAAAGCAGTAAAATTCCTATGTAAGGTTCGTCCTTTGTACTTAAATATGCATCTTGAAATAAATCTGTCTTTGACTGTGACTGCAGTTGTTTTGTACCAGGCCATTAAAAGATTAAGTAATCATTAGCAGCATCAGTAATTTCTTGCTCCATCTTAACATCAGCTATGATTGACTCTGAACTTTTGGGGAGTGGAGACTTGAACCCAAACTTGGCAGTAAACACCAACTCTTGCATTTCAGACCCATAAACCATTTTCAGATACTTTTTTCTTATGTTTATTCATTCTCTCTTTAATAAAACTAACTTTCTATGAGGAAAAAAATCATGCAAAATGTGGAATTTCGTTCCCTAAACTACACTGGTCTGAGGTGGAGGACTGATAACCTTCACCCCTGGACCAGTGTCACTTTTAAAACCCTTTATAAAGTTGGTTGTAATCTATTCCCAGCAAAAAAGGTAATAAACTGAGCTGCTTTCAGCTCACATATTATTCACAAATAAATGTTTTAGGACTTTATCTTTTGAATTTATTTCAGCCTAACTAATTAGAGCCAGGGGAAGGCCTACCCAACTGATTGCACAGAAAACAGAACATTTGACTCCCTGCTTTGTGCCCAGTGATTGGTGCCACTGTATCCACTGGGGTAAATGGATACTGACCCATGCTATTTGACAGGAACAAGAAAATAAAAATCCACCTCTTGCCACCATGCCTATCTGTTTCACCTTTAATTATGTGGTTTCAAAAGTAAATTATATCTTTGGCAAAAATAGAGCAAGTGAAGCCACATGAATTACTCAGGTTAGAAAGGAACCTGTCAGACAACTAGAGAAAGTTGTTCCCATTGTTTCCATCAATTGTGATATTTAGTGCGCATATTAAAACTCTGGAGGCATGTAATTAGGTGAGAATCTCAGCTTTCTTCTTTTCAGTAAGTTTCTACCCTTTGTGACTGTAGAGGAAAAGCTTGAAAATGTGGTCCAAGAGTATCCTGAAGGCTCAAAATTCGACTAATAAGATCTCATGATTTTTTAATGCTTGGAGTTGACAATACTGCATTCCAATGAAGGGGTCTGCAAACTGTTAGACAAAGTTATTCCAGAATACTACTTGGGAAAGGCACATTTTGGTATGAAGAAATGAGTAGCCATTATATTAAACCTATATAATAAAGATATCCCATGTTATTTTAACAGTTAACTGCTGGACAATAGAAACCAAAGTATTTGTGGTATAGCTGATAACCAGATCAAAGTAAGGACCTTAGAATAAAAGTCTTGGCCTCTATACACTACGGTGAATTTTACCCATAGAGACCACTGAAAGTAGGGTAAAAATAAGTCCTATTATTTCTTGTAAATATTAGAATTTGTCCTCATCTGATAAAGAGCCTTCTCTTCTTCAAAAAGCAGGCTGAAGTTCAATCCCCTTGCCCTTTAGAAAGTCAGTTCTTTCAGATTCCATATACTTCCAAAATGTTTTCAAGCATTTATTTCAACAGCTGCTGTTATTGTCACTCCATATGCATCAAAGCCATGTTTACTGCACATTTTACTGTTTTAATAGGTAACAAAATGTGTTTCTAGAACTCTTTCCTTCCTCTCCTAAAGGAGTAGCAACATAAAATAGATGAGGCAAAAGCCTATTTGACCAAAAAGACCAAAGATCTTATTGGGTAAGAGATGAAAGTGTCTCAAGCATCTCATATAATTGCTACTCATGGATTCTTTGCTCAAAGTCATAAAATAGTGTATTTGAAAATATAGTCACTGATGTCTCTGCTATCTTGTAGTCACGTGCAGATATCCAAAGTAGAATTATTTGGGATGTAACATTCACTGTATCAGGACACCAGTTAGATGCCATTCAGAGAAGTGAAGATGCAGATCTTCCAAACTCCTACTTAGGAAAAAGTGGATGACAAGCAGGACCATTTCCAAAATCAATTTAAGATGCAAGAATTGAATTAGATGATGATTATGGTATTCCTGTGTTGGAGGGCTAATAACAGTAGGTATTTGCAGGATTAATGAAATGTGAATTTCCCAAATGGCAAATATTAGCAAGGAGTGAAAGAACTGACATGTATCTAATTAAAAACAGATATTAAGACCTAGACAGAATACAAGAGTAAGCAAACAGCAGAAGCCAGAGTCATATACAATAAATATAGAAGCAATGCCTGTCAACACAAGGCAGAGGGGTACAGTATTGTGAATGCTGTAAAGACAACCATTTTTGGAAGTGTGTCACATTCAGGAAAAAGTGTAATGATAAGCATAATACATTCAGAACCAAACAGCTGGAGGTCAAAACTTTGGTTATAATATTATAGAAATCGATTTCTTTACTGGATCTCAAATTTACCAAGCAAGGGTCTATAAAAGATTGGTTTGTAACAACAGAATAAAATAAAAAGTAAATTTCAAAATACGGTACTGCTGCTCAGTGCAACATAATCACAGGAAACATATTCCAAAAAAGACTAGTGCCCAATTTATGTGAAATTAAAATAATCATAATTTTTGTTAAAAAGCTCATTTTCCAGCAATATGCACAAAATTAACCTCCTATACCAAAGCTACATTGGCATAGCTATAAGCACAGGTCTCACTCAACAAGGCTTGAAACAGGAGTGTGGGAAGTTTTGTGTTTTTGGAGTATTAAACAATTGGCAAATGCAGATGACCAAGTGAGTTCATTACTTCTCTATAGTCAGGATACAAAATATCAGACTGAATTTGACGAGGTGTTTAATGAACTGGGATGCACTCTAGATACAATACATTACATTCCAGTATGCTACCATGTAAAGTCCTGCCCTTGTTGTAATAGGGCCACATGGAAGAGAGCAGAGACAGCTAAGGAATAAGATACTTGGAGAAAGAAGGAGGAGAAGGATGTTTGTGAATTGGCTGAGTTAAGTTACACATCAATTTTTGGACACTCAGTGGGGCTGAAACCAGGAAGCAACCTACAAGGAGTGAGTCCTTATTTTTCTGTCTTTTGGACTTGCTAGGGTAAAAACACACACTTTCCTTGGAACTATAACTGGGAAAATGCTGGTGGTCGCATGCTGCCAATACTAAAACATCCTTGGAATTTCTAAATCTTATACCTGATATTTCTTAACTCAAAAAGTGTCATAACTAATAGGGAAATTCTATATTAAGCTCAGTCTTGCCAGATAAAGAGGAACTGATCAGCAAACTGGTAAAAATTAATGGTTGCATAGGTACAAGTGATCATGACTTGGTCCCATGTATAATGTATGGACAGAATAAAGTTCAAAGCAGTAATACACAGATATAAATCACTTAGTGATTTATAAGGGTGAATTTCACAGAGCTGAAAATAATTATGAGCCAAGTCAGTTGCGAGGAAGAGTTTTATCAAGAGAATGGGAATTATTTAAGAAAGCTTTACTAAATGTACCAAAAGCCACAAAGAAGGTTGAAGGCCATATTGGGTAAAAAAAATTGACTTGGCTTAGAGTGGAAAGGAAGGTATGTATAAATAAAAGTATATGTAACATATGAAAGATAGAAGAAGTTAATAGTAATGAATATAAATAAGAAGCTACACATTTTTAAAAAATTTAAAAAAATAAAGGGACAAAAATTTAAATCTGTGGGCTGTAGAATTCAGGACAATAAGAAGAGTTCTAAGTATTCCAGGAACAAAAATAATCCTGACAGTGGTTCATTACTAGATGGAAATAGAAGAATTTCAATAATAATTCAGACAAAGCAGAAGTGTTCAATAAATAGTTCAGAACTGTATCTGGGAAACAATAAATTATTTATCATCATAGAATGATAACACTATTTCCATTCAACATGTATCTCAGCAGGATTTTAAACAACAGTTACTGAAATCAGCAAGTAAAGTAAAGATAACTTGTACCCAAGAGTTTTAAAAGAGCTAGCTGAGGAGCTCACTGGACCAGTAATGATGCTTTTTTTTTTTTTAACACTGAGGAAGTTGCATAAGATTGGAAGAAAGCTAATGTTATGTCAATATTTAAAAAGGGTACATAAGATGACCCAGGTAATTATATGCTTGTCAATCTGACATCTATCCAAGGCAAGATAATGAAATAACTAGTATGGGACTCAATTATTAGATAATTAAAGCAGAGTAATATAAAGAAAGCCAATCAACAGGGGTTTATGGCAAATAGATCCCATCCAGCTAATTTACTTTTATTTGATAAGATTACAAGTTTGGTTAATAAAGGTTATATAATTTGTATAATATATTTAGACTTCTGTCATAAACAGATAGTTAAGGGTTAATGCTTCTTTTACCTATAAAGGGTTAAGAAGTTCACCTAGCCTAGCTGACACCTGACCAGAGGAACCAATGGGGGAACAAGATATTTCAAAAGGAAGGAGGGACGTTTTCCTTTGTTTAGAGTCTCAGTTTCAGCTGGAGTGAAAAAGATCAGAGTAGTAAGGTTTAAAAAGGGATAAATAGGTTTATGTTTATTTCCTTTGTAACTTGTCTTGCTATCATTAAGGGAATTACCAAAATTGGGTATTTGGGTATTTTTTTTGTGTAACTAAATTTGTGGCCAGGGGAACATCCTCTGTGTTTTAAATCTGTTGTCTGTGAGAGTAGCTGGTAAGCTAATCTCTCCCAGAAGGTTTTCTTTTACTTTTCTTTTCTTTAATTAAAAGGCTTTTTCTTAATACCTGATTGATTTTTCCTTGTTTTTTAGATCCAAGGGGGTTGGATCTGGATCCACCAGGAGCTGGTGGGAGAAAGGAGGGGGGATGGGTTAATTTCTCCTTGTTTTAAGATCCAAGAGGTTTGGATCTGTGTTCACCAGGGAATTGGTGAAGTCCCTCAAGACTACCCAGGGAAAAAGGTAGTACTTGGGGGTGGTGGCAGTGATACCAGATCTAAGCTAGTAATTAAGCTTAGAAGTGTCCATGCAGGTCTCCACATTTGTACCCTAAAGTTCAGAGTGAGGAAGGAACCGTGACAACTTCTGTGAGGTATTTGACTTGATACCCCATTACATTTTGATTAAAAAACAAAATTACAAAATTAACATGGCACACATTAAATGGATTAAAAGCATGTTGACTGCTAGATTTCTCAAAACATAATTGTAAATTGGGACTCATCATTGAGTATTTACCTTTCTAGTGGAATCCTGCCCGGATCTGTTCACAGCCCTATGCTATTTACCATTTTTTTAATCAATTTACTTGGGAAAATAACAAAATAATAATGGAGAACATTTGCAGATGACACAAAAATTGGGTGAGTGTTAAATAATGAAGAAGACAGATTACTGTTACTGCATGATCTGGATCACTCAGTAAACTGGGCAGAAGCAAACGATGAATTCTAATATGGCTAAATGTAAATGTGTGAACCTAGGAGAAACGATTGCAGGCCATGTTTACAGGATGAGGAACTCTATCTTGAGAACAAGTGACTGTGAAAAGGATTTGGTGGTTGTGGTGGATAATGAGCTGAACATAAGCTCCCAGTGCAACGATGCAGCCAAAAGAGCTAATGCAGTCACTGGAGGTGTAAAGAGGGGAATCTAGAGTAGTAGTAGAGAAGTTGTTTTACTGCTTTATACGGCACTGGTGCGATTGCTGCTGGAATACAAGAAGGATGTTGATGAATTGGAGAGGGTTCAAAGAAGAGCCATGAGAATGTTGAAAGGATTAGAAAAGCTGCTTTATAGTGATAGGCTCAAGGAGCTTAACCTAGTTAGCTTAATAAAGAGAAGGGTAAGATTACAGTTGATTACAGTTTATAAGTAGGCATCTACCCAATTCACAGCTGTGAAAATTGTGTCACAGACCGTGAAATGTCATCTCCAGCCTCCCAGCTCTGAAAGCAGAGCACAGAGCAGTTGCTGCTGGCTGGCTGCCCAGCTATGAAGGCAGCGCCACTGCCAGAAGTAGCTCAGAAGTAAGGGTGGCAATACCATGCCACCCTTTCTGCTGTGCTGCTGATGGCTGCAGTGCTAGCTTCAGAGATAGACAATCTCTGGCCGCTCAGCTCTGAAGACAGTGTGGAGAATGGTGGCTACTGGTGGGGCACCCAACGTTAAAGGCAATGCCACAGACAGCAGCTCCAAAGAAGTAAATGTGGCATGGCATTTCCACCCTTATTTCTGTGCTGCTGCTAGTAGTGGTGCTGTCTTCAGAGCTAGGAGCCAGGTCAGCAGCTGTTGCTCTCCCACCACCCACCTTTAGGGAGTGCCGCCACCACCAGCAGCGGAGAAGTAAGGGTGGCAATATCATGACCCTCTAATAGGCTTGCAACACCCTTTGGGGTTTGGGCCCCCAGTTTGAGAAACACTGCGCAGAAATCACACATTTTTCGTGGGTTGGTCACGACATAAATAGCAAATTTCGTGGATGTGTGTGATTTCTCCACAATTCAAGTAAACTCCTATCTATAAGTACCTACATGGGAAACAAATATTTAAAAATAGGCTCATATGATCCAATGGCTGGAAGTTGAAGCTAGACAAATTCAGACTGGGAATATGATATACATTTTTAACAGTGAGTAATTAACCATTAGAACTATTTATCAAGGATTGTGGTGAATTCTCCATCATTTACAATTTCAAAATTAATATTGGATTTTTTTCTAAAATGTATGCTCTAGGAATTATTGTGGGGAAGTTCTAGACCTGTGCTATGCAGGAGGTCAGACTAGATGATCAAAATATTCCCTTCCAGCTTAGGAATCTATGAAAATATGGTAAGATTTTTTGTGTGTTTTGCCCATAGGGATAAAACCATTGGATCCTATATAGTATGTAGCTGCAATAAATGCTTACACTCCCTGAGCTATGAAACAATTATGAATTCATCAGAATATTTAAGCATGGTCTTAAGTCCATACTTATTCAGCAAATCACTTTAAACAAAAGCTTAACTTTAGGCATATACTTATTGATATCAATGGGACTTATGCACATGCTTAAAATTGAAAATATGTGTAAGTACCTTGTTCAATCAGGGCTCTAGTCTGTTCATAAATTGACTCCCATATCACATCGTACCAACACAGAGATTCTCTCTCTCTCTCTCTCTCTCTCTCAAATTCTGTTCTGTTCACTCTTCATTGTTAATATGCATCTTTTTGTGTTTCTTGTCCATTTTTTTTACTAGCATTCATTTTCCCTGACCACAGAATACTCTTTCTTATAAAAAAAAAAAAAGTCTGGCAGGGGTGACAGAGTACCGGACAACATCACTTTGGTCACTGCAACTCTTTTTAATTACTCTGGAGCTATGCCTAATTGATAAGCAGAGGAAAACTGATGAGGGTTTGTCTACACTACAAAATTAAGTTGACTTTATCTAATTTGAGCTCGAGCCTCCAAATTAATTAAGTCGATTGTGCATGGCCACACCATTGTCTCGATGGAGTGAGGTCTCACTAGCAGTGCCTGCATCAATGCACAAAGCAGTGCATCATGTGTAGCTATCCCAACGTGCAACTTGCCATAATGTTTTTTGGGAAGTTTGTGCAATGGCTCATGGGACCAAAATATTGTTGCAAGGGAGAATGGGAACATTGCAGAGGAATCCTATGATGCACTGTGCTCAACGGCAAACAGCCCAGTGGTTTTTGAATCATAAAACCACTGTGCATATGCCATAACCCCAGAAGCATGAAACTTGCTCAGTTGTGCACTCTTTCTGTGATCATCTGAAACACCTGGCGCCTTCTCCTGCAATATTTCCAGAGCCAAAGTAGGGTCTGCTGCATGGAACATAGCAAAGTCCTGCAAGCAGCCCTGCTGCAAGCCACTGAAAAAAAAATTATAGTTGTTTCTGGCAGTAACAGAGCAGCTGCACTCTGTTGAATGCCATTTCTTGTCCCATGAAACAAGCACTGACTGGTGAGACCAAATAATTTTGAAGGTATGGGATGATGAGCAGTGGCTGCTTAACTTGTGAATGCGGAAGGCCACCTTCCAGGAAGTTTGTGCAGATCTTTCCCTTGCCCTGCAGTTCGGCAAAAATGAGAGCTGCTCTCATAGTGGGGAAGCAAGTGGCGATTGCTATTTGGAAGCTTGCAATGCCAGACAGTTACCGGTCAGTGGGGAATCAATTTGGAGTAGGTAAACCAACTGTGGGGTCTGCTATACTCCAAGTGTGCAGGGCCATTAATCGACTCCTGCTAAGTAGGGTAGTGAGTGTGGGAAATGTGCAGGACATAGTGGATGGTTTTGCTGTGATGGGGTTTCCTAATTGTGGTGGGGGAATAGATGGCATGCATATTCCCATCTTGGCCCCAGACTATCTTGCCAAATATTACATGTGAACTGAAAGGGATAATTTTCAATGGTGTTGCAAGGGCTGGCGGATCACAGGGGGCATTTCACCGACATCAACGTAGGATGGTCGGGAAAGGTTCATGACGCACTCATCTTTAGAAACTCGGGTCTGTTAAAAAAGCTGCAATCCAGGATGGGATCTGAGTTACTACAGAGAATTCTTTCATGTGTCCTGGCTAATGAGTCTTGCCCACATGCTAAGGGTTTAACTGATTGCCATATTTGGGGTCGGGAAGGAATTTTCCTCTAGGGCAGATTGGCAGAGGCCCTGGAGGTTTTTCGCCTTCCTCTGCAGCATGGGGCACAGGTCACTTGCTGGAGGAGTCTCTGCAGCTTAAGGTCTTCAAACCACAATTTGAGGACTTCAATAACTCAGACATAGGTTAGGGGGTTGTTATTGAAGTGG
This sequence comes from Chelonoidis abingdonii, assembly GCF_003597395.2. Classification (NCBI taxonomy): domain Eukaryota; kingdom Metazoa; phylum Chordata; order Testudines; family Testudinidae; genus Chelonoidis; species Chelonoidis abingdonii. The sequence continues at coordinate 194,146,750 of NC_133769.1, forward strand.
ATGGGTGAGATTCTGTGGCCTGCATTGTGCAGGAGGTCAGACAAGATAATCATAATGGTCCCTTCTGACCTTAAAGTCTATGAGTCTATGACTTTCTTTCCAGATCACAAAATGAACATTGATGGTGTTGAGATGCCTATAGTTATCCTGAGGGACCCAGCCTATCCCTTGCTCCCATGGATCACGAAACCATACACTGGCTGTCCAGACAGCAGTAAGGAACGGTTCAACTATAGGCTCAGCAGTGCAGAATGGTGGTTGAATGTGCCTTTGGTCATTTGAAGGAGTGCTGGAGAAGTTTACTAACGAGGTTGGACATTAGTGAAGAGAACATCCTCATGGTTATAGCCACCTGCTTTGTGCTCTATAATATCTGTGAAAAAAGAGGGGAAATTTTCCACAGGCGTGGGCAGCTGAGACAGATCACATAGCAGCCATTTTTGAGCAGTCAGACCCCAGGGCAATAAGAAGAGCACAGCAAGGTGTGCTGCATATCTGCAAGGCTTTTAAAAGCCATTTCAATAATGAGTCATGGTAATGTGAGCTCCTTGTCTGCATTGTGCTTTCCCAAATCTTCAGCTGCCTTGTATCACTGTCCCTGTAAAGTGAACCCCCTACCCAAGCCCACTGCTTCTACTCAGTCAAGAACATTTATTTCTCAAATCCATTTACTTTATTTAACAAACATAAGTAAAGTGGGAGAACAGAAAAAAAGGAAGGTAACCTTGGGGAAAAGAGTTGTAAAGTAGGAATGGGAGAAACATTTTCAGCTGTGTAACATAATACCACATTCCAGACCATCAAAGATCTGTGAATGGGTGCTTTCTATTCCTTATATCCTCCTCCCATGTGTTAAGTGAAAAGGATAATGGACTTTTTGCCCATGCCTCAGGGAATGCTTTGGGGAGGGTGATTCTGCGCCACGCAATGCTGTCTGTCTGTCTACCAATGTCTGCAGAGGGACTATACCCTCCTGCTTCAGTTCCACCAGACGCCTCAACACATCTGCTTGGTCCCTCATAATCTGAAGCATCTCATCCTGCGCCACATGCTCTTGCTCACTGGAAGGTTTCATGTCCATGTCTAACTTCTTGGACAGTGAAATCTGACACACTCTCTGCTTTGTGTCAGCTGTCCTGGAGGCATTCATTATTTCGGTGAACATGCCCTCATGTGTTCTCTTTCTCCTCCTTCTAATCAGAAAATGTCTGTTTTCAGGTGTTGATGACATGCCAAAGAACACATTTCCAGCTGTCAGTCATGGAAAAAAAAATAAAGGAAAAAATTCAAAAAAAATTTATAGCAAGGCCATTTTCATTAAATAAAAAACCCTTATTACACTAGGTGCAAGCCATAACATAATCAGAATCTGTAACCTTTCACTGTGCCATTTTGCTGCTCCAGCCATGGTGAGTAGGCCCCTCCAGGTCATGAGTGACCACACTTTAATGAAGTTTATGTCAGGCTCATGTCAGGAGCACAGGAAGCTAATTGAACAATAGCCCTTCCCCATAGCACCACGGGAAGTTGTTTATGAATGGGGAGGGGGGGAACATTTTCATTCCCAAATTGCGGAATCTCTCATGTGGGGCCCCTGTCCCCTATCAGCCACTTTAAACTACTTGCCAACCAAAGCCGAGAACAGTAAAGGCACATTAGCAACCGTGTGGTTTGGCAATCCAGAATATGGGGTGGAGGGTCTACATGCCCTTTTTTTTTCTTGTAAGAGCACTTTTAATGAGAACTTTCCCCTTTTCCCCTAGGCGACCCTATGTGATACCAGTCTCGTGAGGGTAACAGAGGCAAAAGGAAAGGAGATGCTGCGAGTGTGTGGGTATAGGCCCAGTCCTTATGCTGCTCTGCTGTGTAGTGCAATGATCCCAGCAGAATTAATTCAGGAGTTGCACGGGAAAGTGTCCTACCACAGTGGAAGAAATAAGACTTTCCTGGCCAGAAAGTTTCTGCAAAGGATTGCAGAGTACCTCCATGAAAGTTTCCTAGAGATATCCATGGAGGATTTCTGGGCTGTCCCAGTCCACATAAGCAGTCTTTTCTGGGGGCCTCCCTCTGCGTAGCTGGAGCGGCATCTTGGAAGCAGAGAACCACAGCACCTCAGTTTTTCTTCACAGTAAACGTGCAATACCACCGAATGTGTGTGCCCACTAAAGTTTAACTGGACGTTCATTGTAATTGTATACTCGCCAGAGGTGCCTTCCTCGGCATCATAGTTGGCTACCGTGATATCCTGCAACCCACAGTGCTCCAAGTTTAAAAATATTTCCTGTCTCTCAGGCAGAATGGATCCACCGTTCACCTGTCTCCCAGTCTCCTCCTCTTCTTCATCCACCATATCATCCTCCTTGTTGTCCCTAGACTCGCACACCTGTGAGCTGTTGATGTTGCTTGTGGGAGTGCTGGTAGGGTCACCCCCGAGAATTGCACGCAGCTTGTTGTAGAACTGGCATGTGTGAGGTTCAGCACCAGCATGACTGTTCGCTTCCCTTGCCTTCTGGTATGCTTGGCGAAGTTCTTTTATTTTCACATGGAACTGCTGTGTGTCTCTTGTGTAGCCTTTCTCCCCTCCATTCCATGATCAATCTTTTCATAAATGTCAGTGTTTCTTCTGCTGTATCAGAGCTCTGCCTGCACAGATGCTCCTCCCCACACAGCAATAAAATCCACCATCTCCTGTGCAGACCAGGCTTGAGTGCGTTTGGGGGGGGTGTAGTCTCCATGATTAGCTATGCTCAAGCTGACATGCTTCCAATGCTGATTAAACAGCAAATGGAAAATAACAAATTCCCAGGGCTTTAGCAGGGGAGGGGCTGTTTCCTGTATACCTGGCTGCAAGCAGAGTTAAGAATGATCTCCAGAGCAGTCAGAGATGAGCATTTTGGGACACCACCTGAAGGCCAATTAAGTCGAATTACACAATGCTCTGTCTGCACTACCTCGCATTCAACCTATGAAAATTGAATTAAGTGCTATTCCTTTCACAGAGGTGGCTCAGGTCAGTGTAAATGACCTGGTAGTGTAGACACATACATTAACAGGTCAACTTAAGGCGGCTTCCTTCAACTTAACATTTTAGTGTAGACCAGGCCTAAGAGGCTAATTAGGCTATTAGGCAGATGATACAAAAGGCACAGGAAGGAAGTAGAAGGACAGGAAGGAGAAAGAAGGAGAGGGAGAAAAACTTGCCTCAGAAACTGAGGGCTCCCTAGTACTTTAGGGGTGAGGCTATATAGTCTATAAGGGTGGAGGAAACTAATATTGTACATAAGCTGCACCAGGTGTTTTACTAGTAAGAAAGGTCTCTGAGCAGTTTGTGGACTTGAGGAGAGGCAGAAGCAAGTGAGCTTTGCCACATTCAAACCTGCTCTGAGAGCCTATATGTGTGTTGCAGTATTACACTGAGTAGTTCAGCCTTCAAAAAAGTGTAGACTGTGGACAATATTGTACTGTTCATCTTGTAAAAGGAGGACCTTTTGATGATAAAGTAGAACAGAGAAGTGTCCTGGAATAGTGGTAGATGTAAAAAGCTTGTTAGTGTTCTTGGCTTTTAAATACAATGCCTGAAAAGGAATGACTGTAATTTGGATTGCAACTTCTTGAAACTATTGTAAGTACTTAGAAGCAAATCTTTATTATCGTACCTTTGCACAATACAATAAAGTTACACACTACAAAAATGCAGATATTCCAATATTGTGGAGCCTACAACATAAGCTGCTACACTGACAATAAAAAATGTGTTGGCCACCCTTGACATAATTTATACTTCATTCCAATCACTCATGTACTCTCATCTCAGATTTTTTTACTCTAGAGTTGAGCCAAATTCCTTCTGTTTGTAGTCACGTTTAATCTGTGAATAGCTGAGACTTATCTGTTGTAAACATTGGTTAGTACTGTATAGTTTGCTATAATCTTTCACTGGGGAAATAAGCAATATGAAGTATTAGCACAGCCTTTCCAACAGAAATTTAATTTTCTCCAGTTTTTCCAACAGGAGCCAGCATTTTATCATTTGGACATTTTGTGGTGTTGCCCAGTCTTTTTAAATATTAAAAGAATGACTTATTTGATTAAAAGGTAATATTTAACTATTTAAAAATGGCATATACATTTTCATTTTCTAATCCAATTTACAGCCTTGCCGTTTCTGAAGAATTTCATTGCACATATTTCAGAAGCTTCACCACCATGATACATGTTTTAATGAAATCTCTAAGTATGCATAGATATTTTACATTAATTTTAATATGGTGACTTTTAATATCCATGAATCTACTGGACTAATGGTCAAATAGGAGACCTAATGAGTGTACCTAACACAGCAAGCTTGCAAACATGGTATTTTCAATTTGGCTTCTAGTGAGGTGAAATGGACTAATTCATCCACTGAAAACAAGTGCTGTGTACCTAATTCAAGAATGGCCATACGGGATCAGACTAACAGTGGCTTGTGCCAGATTTTTCAGAGAGAATGAACAGGGAAATTTATCAAGTTCTCCATCCTGTGTCATGCAGTCCCTGCTTCTGGCAGACAGAGGTTTGGGGACACTCAGAGTGTGGGGTTGCATCCCTGACCATCTTGGCTAATAGCCATTGATAGATCTATCCTTCATGTACTTATCTAATTCCGTTTTGATCCCACTTATAGTTTTAGCCTTCACAACATTCCCTGGCAATGAGTTCCACAGATTGTGCATTGTCTGAAGTACTTCTTTGTTATTTTAATCCTGCTGCCTATTAATTTCATTGTGTGACTTCTGGTTCTTTTGTTAAGTGAAGGAGTAAATAACTAGGGCTGTCAAGTGATTAAAAACATTAATTGTGATTAATCGCACGATTAAAAAATAATTGTGATTAATCACACTGTGAAACAATAATAGAATACTATTTATTTAAGTATTTTGGATGTTTTTCTGCATTTTAAAATGTATTGATTTCAACTATAATGCAGAATACAAAGTGTACAGTGTTCACTTTATATTCATTTTTATTACAATTATTTGTACTCTAAAAAACAAAAGAAATGCTATTTTTCAATTTACCTAATACAAGTACTGTAGTACAATCTCTTTATTATGAAAGTTGAACTTCCAAAAACACTGCATTCAAAAATAAAACAATGTATAACTTTAGAGCCTTCAAGTCCACTCAGTCCTACTTCAGCCAATCACTCAGACAAACAAGTTTAGTTGCAATTTGCAGGAAACAATGCTGCCCAATTCTTGTTTACAATGAAACCTGAAAGTGAGCACAGGCGTTCACATGGCACTGTTGTAGCTGCATCAAAGAATCCTGTGGCACCTTACAGACTAACAGACATTTTGGAGCATGAGCTTTTGTGGGTGAATACCCACTTCGTTGGATGCACTGTTGTAGCTGGCGTCGCAAGACATTTATGGTCCAGATGTCCTTCATGCTTCAACCACCATTCCAAAGGACATGCATCCATGCTGATGATGGGTTCTGCTTGATAGTGATCCAAAGCAGAACGGACCAAAGCATGTTCATTTTCATCATCTGAGTCAACGCCACCAGCAGAAGGTTGATTTTCTTTTTTGGTGGTTCATGATTCTGTAGTTTCCACATCTGAGTGTTGCTCTTTTAAGTCTTCTGAAAGCATGTTCCACACTTTGGCCCTTTCAGATTTTGGAAGGCGTAGCGCGGCTCGGCCGTGGTTTGTCCCTCAGCAGGGCTGTGGGGTATCCCACCACCTTGCTACCAATAGTCTTAAGCCTGGCCCTAGGTCAGGGCGAGGCAACAAACACTGCGTCAATATGCTCAGGCCCTCAGGCAGGGCTGAGCAGCAATAGTCGTAAGCCCAGCCCTAGGTCAGGGCAGGGCAACAAACACAGAGTTAGTATGCTCAGGCCCTCAGGCAAGGCTGAGCAGCAGTAGTAGGTTTTGGCCTCCTCAGGCCAGGGAAAGGGGGAGTCTGCCACCCCTGGAAGGGTGGCAGAGGGGACGAAGGCCCTCCCACTCCACTGCGTCCCAGCCCGGGGCCTTAGCAGCGGCAGAAATTCGCTGCTGTCATTGGTGATCCTGGCCGCAACACACTGACATTGGCTCTGGAAGTGCTGCAGCCAGACTGGGGTTGGCTGACCCCGGGCTACTTCCAGTCTCCCCCTCGTCGGGTACTTGAGTCCTCGTAGCGTCACCAGCTGTATCAACCAGTATCAGCTCCTCTGGGTAAGTGTGCAAGGGTCGGTTCAGCAGCTCCTCAGGATAACTGGCCAGAGGCAGGCTCGGCCCTTCCTCAGGGTAGCTGATGCGGGACAGGCTCAGCCAGTCCTCCTCGGGGTAGCGAGCGTGGGGCAGGCTCGGCTGGCCGGGTGTGAGCTCCAGCTGGCAGCAGCCACAGATGTCTGCTCCCAGCAGTGGCTGGGCTCCTACTGAGCTCTGCAGGTCAGTTTTTATACTTCCGGGTCTGCGCTGTGACCTCTGAGGGGTGGGCGCAGGACCCAGCGGCTCTGCCCACAGCAGGGTTGGGGGGAGGTTTGTCCCTCAGCGGGGCTGTGGGGTATCCCACCGCCTCGCTACAGATGGCACTTCAGATTCTTAAACCTTGGGATGAGTGCTGTAGCTATTTTTAGAATATCACATTAGTACCTTCTTTGCATTTTGTCAAATCTGCTGTGAAAGTGTTTATAAACAAACATGTGCTGGGTCATCATCCGAGACTGCTATAACATGAAATATATGGCAGAATGCAGGTAAAACAGAACAGGAGACATACAATTCTCACCCAAGGAATTCAACCACAAATTTAATTAATGCATTTTTTTTTTAACAAGCATCATCAGCATGGAAGCATGTCTTCTGGAAAGGTGGCCTCAGCATGAAGGGCTATACAAAAGTTTAGCATATCTCAGACGTAAATACCTTGCAACACTGGCTCAAAAGTGCCATGTGAATGCCTGTTCTCACTTTCAGGTGACGTTGTAAATAAGAAACAGGCAGCAGTATCTTCCGTAAATGTAAACAAACTGGTTTGTCTTAGTGATTGGCTGAACAAGAATTAGGACTGAGTGGACTTGTAGTTTCTAAAGTTTTACATAGTTTTGTTTTTGAGTGTAGTTATGTAAAAAAAAATCTACATTTGTAAGTTAAACTTTCAAGATAAAGCAATTGCACTATAATACTTGTATGAGGGACTTGAAAAATACTATTTCTTTTTGTTTTTCATTTTTACAATGGAAATATTTGTAATAAAAATAACAACATAAATGAGCACTTTGTATTCTGTACTGTAATAGAAATCAATATACCTGAAAATGTAGAAAAACATCTAAAATATTTAATACATTTCAATTGGTATTCTATTGTATAACAGTGCAATTAATCAACATTAATTTTTTTAATCATGATTAATTTTTTTGAGTTAACTGCAATTATCAACAGCCCTATAAATACCACTTTTTTCCTCCACATCATTCATGATTTTATAGGCCTCTATCATATCCCCCCTTAGTTGTCTCCTTTTCTAAGTGGAACAGTATTTTTTAATCTCTTCTCATATGGAAGCTGTTCCATATCCCTAAACACTTTCTGATGCCCTTCCCTGTACTTTTTTCAATCCTAACATTTTTTTAGATGAGGCCACTAGAACTGCAAGTAATATTCAAGGTGTGTGTGTACTGTAGATTTGTGTAGTGGAATTATGGTATTTTCTGTATTATTATCTATCTCTTTTCTAATGGTTCCTAACATTGTTAGCTTTTGTCTGCTACTGCACATTGATTTTCAGAGAATTATTCACAATGACTCCAAGGTCATTCTTGAGTGGCAACAGCTAATTTAGATCCTATCATTGTACACATATAGTTGGGCTAGATTTTCCAATGGGCATTACTTTGCATTTATCAAAATTGAATTAAATCTGCCATTTTGTTGCCTGGTAACCCAGTTCTGTGAGATCCCTTTGTAACTCTCCAGAGTCAGAATAATTAAGCCAAAAACTGAGTAATTTTGCATTGTCTGCAAACTTTAAACCTCACTGATTATTTCTTTTTTTAGATCATTTATGAATATGTTGAATTGCACTCGTCCCAGTACAGATCCTTTGGGGACCCTGCTATATAGCTCTCTCTCCTGTGAAAACTGTCCATTTATTCCTGCCCTTCGTTTATTATCTTTTAACTGGTTACTGGTCAATCAGAGGACTTTCTCCCTTGTTCCATGACTGCTTACTTTGCTTAAGAGCCATTGGCACCTAGTCAAAGGCATTCTACAAGTTCAAGTACAGCTATCGTGTCAGAATTCAGATATGAATTATGGGCCTGAAATTGATTTCATTTACTCAGGAGGAAATTGGGATCAACTCCACATGTGAGATCAGTATTTGGGGAAATTCAGCCCTGTACAGAGAATCCAAAGAAACCCACTTAAATTCCATTTAAACCCTATTTTGATAGCAATCTGAGTAGAGTGACCAGATGTCCCTATTTCATAGGGACAGTCCCGATATTTGGAGCTTTGTCTTAAATATGTGCTTATTACATCCCAACGCCTATTCTGATTTTTCACACTCGTCATTTTAAAACTGAGAGACAATTTATCACAGCTTTGACCATCAATTTTACAGCTAAAGTGAGACTTAAGTGCTGCATAAACTTTGTGCAGCACTCTGCAAAGACGGGGAAAAAGTCATATTCTGATAATTGCCATATACATTGCAAGAGGACTATTGCCTTAATATCAGCAAATGACTTTTTAATTTTTTTTCTGTTTACTTGATTCTTGGCAGAAGATTAAAAAGAGTTAAAGTAATGCACTTGTTCATCTGACGAATGACAACAGAGAGTGGGAACACCTTTACAATCGGTTTCCTCCTCCCCTATGATGGACTGAAAAATCAGCACGGAGAACTGAAGAAGGTGCTAGATACAATCTTATTGGCTGTAGGGAGTCAACTGTTCTACAGGAATGACCACTGATTAGGTGGAAATTAGGTGTGTTCTATGGAGTACATGTGTATGTGTGTGCTCATGCCCACGACATGCATACACACACACAGTGCTAACTGTTCAACATATTAGCTCAGAAGCTGAAGTTTGGGAGCTTTATTGAGGGAACCAGTTCACAGAGTTCTCTGTATTTCAGCAATAAATTCACTCTATATGCCAAAAGCTATTTATAGCACACAATTTTTACATGAAAACTATATTACTTCTGCTAACCTATTTCTGCAGAGAATTGGGAATTCTAAGTGCTTATAAACTATTTCTAACATTTAAAATCCAGTCCCTTGCAAATGTTAATCTACATATCTCGGCAATGCAATCTGAATATGTTATTAAAGTACAACATATATGCAGCTAAGAAAAAAGTAAAACCACAATAAAAATATAAAATTATAAAACTACTTCACTACAAGCTCAGAATATAATTAAATCACTAGTTTATAGAAAGCTTTTTTATCATACACAGTTACATTTTATTACTTTTACTGCAAGATAAACTGCCTTTTAAATTACAATGAAAAAGCAATTATTAAGTAGACTAATGGCATTAATGCAGTTTAAAAACCTCAGCTTCCAAATATTTATTCTCATGGTTAATAACACTCTCGGTTTATGCTGAGTTCAGCATTAAAATGATTTAATCTAAAAAATAAACTAAAATACTGTAACTATGAAACTCCAAGTACAAGAAATTAATTAAAAAAACCTAATTACTATGGTATACTCGAGCTAAGATATTATTTTGCTTTTTGTAAAATAATATTAAAATATGCAGTACATTCGTGTGTGTGTGTGTGTGTGCACGTGTATAATATTCTTGGCATCTGAAGTTATAACTGCAATTTTTTAAAATATAATTCCAAATACTTTTGGAAGAAATCTGAGCACATCTAAACAGCTCTATACCACAAGGTTGTGTCTGTGTATCAGTTTCCATTACTATTTTGGATTTCAACACAACTTTGTTCTGCTACATTCACATTTGACAAAGCTACATTCAAACAGTGGTAGGGTGGTTTACAATAAACCTTCAATGGTCAAAGCCACAAACACATCTAGATATCATTGTGATTGACAAGTTATCAGGACCTTGTTCACCACTGTGATAAATTAAATTATGGAGATATATTTATCTCCTAGAACTGGAAAGGAGCCTGAAGGGTCATTGATTTCACCTACCTGCCTTCACTAGGCAGGATCAAGTACTGATTTTACCCCAGATTCCTGGGTGGCCCTGTCCAGGATTGAACTCACAACCCTTAGTTTAGCAAGTCCATGCTCAAACCCCTGAGCTATCCCTCTGCTTGTATACCAACTTTATGCTAGTCAAATATCATTGATGGAGTTACACCATAAAACTGGAGAACTTAATAGTGAATCAGGTCCTAAATGCAGAGTAAATATGCATGATTAGCCTTCTGTGCTCCACCCTTTGGCCCTTCATTGGGGTAGATTTGCACCACAGCATCCTAGTTTACCCAGCCACTGAAGAATTCCTCCAGCATTAGGAAATAATGACATGGTGGTAAAATAGTGTACTACCATCTGCACTACTCCACTGCCTAGCAGAGGGCATGACCCGGGAAAAGCAGCATGGTTGAGGTATCACTGCACCTGTCCAGCTCTGTCAGAATGGGCCCTGGCTATTAGCAGCCCATATATTTTAGAGCAAACCTAAGGCTGCTCCTATTTAAGCTGGTAGTTGACCCAGGATTTTGGAAGAATGGCTTGAAGTTACCCTGGACTTTTGTCTCCTGTCCCCAAGCTGTGCTCTTCATACTAAGTCCCATTCATCAGTATTGTATTACACAAATAAGTAGTTATAACAGTATCTCTGCTTTCCAGGGCCTCAGCTGTCGGCTGGCAGTGAGCCAGGATAAATCAGGAAATGCTGACAAGCCTAATTGCCAGCAGATATTGGGCACTTAGCAATCCAAGCTAGAGTTTTGAACCCTGATGTGATGGGGTGTTAAGCCCACACTTGCCCTGAAGGGGTTAATGGAGGCCACAGGGGCCAATTAACTGTTAAAATACAAACTGGGAGAATTAAGGTTGAGAGGAAATCCCTAATTAGGGGAAGCTCACTTGTGTGGGAACAGGTGGGGCTTCTATAAAGTGAGGGAGCTGCTAGCAGAGAGGGGTTGCAGGGAAGTAGGCTACAGTCATTCCCTGAGAGAAGAGAGGTATGTTTAGAGCTACAGAGGCAAGTAGCCTACAGTTGCTTCCTAGGAGGAGGGAGATGTGAGGCTCACAAACCTGGGGGAGGGGGAAGTGTCAGAAGGTGTAGGAGAGGACTCAGGGAAATGCAGTGAGGTTCATGAAGGAACAGACCTTTGATGCTGACTAACAGGTCTCTGAGCTGGAACCCAGAATAGAGGGTGCACCTGGATTCTTCGGCTAATCCCTGGAGAAGTGGTACCATAGAGACAGTGACTGGGAAGACTGCTAGTGAGGAAAGATGTTGATATCCTGAAAGGGAGAAATATATTTAGTGACCTGGCTGGAGGGCCAAAAAGTTAAGAAACATGTGGTGTCGGACAGACTGAAAGAGCACAGCAGAAGAGGGCCATGGACCTGGAAGGAGCTAATCCCCAGAATGGCTCGTAGGAAGCACCCCTTAGCAGTGAGTGGACCCCATGAAACCTGTCTTGATATATCATGCTGTAATAATGAAGGAAAATTAACCAACAATATCCAATTTTAATAAAACACCCTATATAGGTTCCTCTGCTTTGTTTTAAAATACTGGTGAGAATACGAGAAGTGCAATTAATACTAAATTTCCTCCATGCTTATTCAATAGTGCTTATTATTATCATGACTGCAAATCAAGATACTACATTTACTAAATATTAAGGGCAAGAAACCAGTGGAGCAACAATATTCAATCTGTGTTTATTTGGTCATAATTCAATAAATACATTATTATGGCAAGCAAGAAATCTCTCTCTCTCTCTCTCTGAATAGGTGGAAAATGCTTTTAGACCAGATCCTGCAAACATTTATTAACACATCTTCAATGAGACTCACTTATGTGAGTAAACTTACGCACATTCAAGTCTGCAGGATTGGTGTCTGCGTTGTTATTTCACCCGATTCTTGTTGTCATTTGTTAGAGCATTTTTTTTTCTACTAATGGGTAAGAGCTGTTCCTTATTCAGTAATGCCATGATTAATTTATGTAATTGAATATATAAATATAAATAATGAATGTGCTAGCTTGAGTTATGCTGTAGACACCAGCCAACTGATCAGCAAAATACATCACAACAACTAATGCAGTAAGCAGTAACTGCTGTGCTTTTTGGTAATTTCTTTAGTGGAGTTGGTTGAGAGATGCTTTTTTTTATTATTACTTATTTATTGCCAGAATGTCAAAATGAGAAATTTTTAGTGTTTTGTGAAAATTATATTTGGCCAAAATGCTGTGTCTTTTGTACAAAAACTTAATACTATATATATATTTCTGGTTTTCCAACCCAACCTGCGCTCCCCTCAAAAAAAAAAAAAAAAAAAAAAAAAAAATCAGCTGAAAGCCAAAAAAGTTTTCTTTGTTTGACATTCACAAATGTTTGTGAAACTAAACTTTTCAAAAAAAAAAAAAAAAGGTAAAACCCTATTTTTCAACTAACAACTTTTCAGTGCTTTTGAAAATTCCAATTTTTTCCACAAAATGCAAATAAATCAGACTTTTAAAAAAAGTTAGCCGAAATGGTTTAAATTGAATGAAAACAATATAAAGGAAAAACCAAAATAACAAAAAGGGAAAAAAAGTAGAGTAAGTAGGTTAGTCCAATTAATGTGTACTTATTTACAAGCAAAGAGCTAACTCACTCCATTCTGGGGTCCAGTGTCCAACTAAAAATGACTGTCAACTAATGAATCTTCTGGAATGTGCTGCACAGGAAAATCCAGGTCTTAAAAGCCCATCAGCCACATGTCAAAACAGTTCTTGAAACACCATTCACTGAAGCCTTAAAGCATAGATCCCCTTTGAGTTTTGCGAGTACAAACTAATCTGGCAGAGTATTCTGCATCTTTTGTCTTCCTATTACTCCGTACAAGTGGAATTAATTTCTTTATTAAACTTATTCTGTTGGAGATATTTTTAAAGTTGCTCTCAAAATGTAACTCATACCAACTACTTGTTCAGAAAGGTATGAGAGATATCGTACTTTTTTTGTGAACATTAGTGTCATCTCAGCTTCACACCAAAATGTTAAATTAAAAAGCACAGCTGTTATCAGTTCTTTAGGGCCAGTTTTACATATTATAGTTGATTTTTCCCCTTAAAACATTAAAAATTGTCCATGTAAAGAATGAGAAGTCAAATGTGTCTGCATCAAACCATTATTCACCCAATTAAGGACACTTGTATTGACTCCAAACTTGGCAGCACCAGCCAGCCATGATGTAAGATAGCCAGACTGATGTTAAAGCTTCTGGCAGCCATGCTTACAGCTACCCACATTTTAAGTGTCTGCTAATACTTTTTTGCCATGAGAGTAACTGAATGCCAGTGCAACCCATAGGGTAAGGACGTGACAAGCTCCCACTTAAAGAATGGACATAGGTGCATTAACCAGGTGAGACATCACAAGTCCAAACCCACTTAAGGGGACCCTGTGCTAAGGTACTATCACTGACATCAGTTCAACTTTATGACAACTTTATTGGACTTGTACCTGCCAAGGGTCCAGCATGTTTAACCCTGGGACAAAAGAGCCCTGTGAAGAGAAGACTAGGAAAAGAGAATGGGCCTGAGTACAAGGCCCCAGCGGATGATTTCCAAACCTACTTTCCTTTTCCTTGACTGGCTATGGTGCAGCTGGGAGTCTGTGCCTTCCCTAAGCTTCTCCTGAGGTCTCTGAATGCTGTGGCTGGTGGAAACATAGGAGGTGTCACAAAGTGAGACCTGAGAAGAGGAGATGAAAGGAGGGAAACTAGTAATAGGTGTCAATAAGGGAAGTAGACATGTTGAGATGGGGAAGGGGAGGATAAATGAGGAAAAAGGGAGAGACAAGAAAGAGGGAGAGACAAGAAAAAGGATGGAAAATTGGTGTGAGGAAGGTGGGAAAAAAGGAAACCTTGGGGAAGGCCTGAGTACTTCCCACATGCTCACCCCATCACTGATCTTGAGATCATTGCTGTTTTCCACTTCCAAACCCTGAACTTCCCCTGCCCAGCTGCTGTCCCCTCTATCTCTTATCCTGAACTCCTTCCACTCTTTCTCAGACTCTCTCTCAAATCCATGCTAAAACAGATTCAAGCTTTGTTACCATTCATAGTTACATCAGTTTTTAACTGCATTCTGTACACTGTTATATCAACATGGACTAGCCAATTAAGGGCTTACCCTTGAGATAACTTGGGGTAGCATTTTCAAAAGTACCTAAGTGACTTAGGGGCCTAATCCAGCATGGAGAAAGTTATTACAAATTTGTTGTAAAAATATATATGTAATTGTGTATGTCTCAGTCTTCAGTAACTTCAGTAATTCTCCTGTGAGGTGCTACTTCTGCTCCACTTACTGGGGGGAAGGCTTGGAGCCCCATACATTCCTCAGGGCTGGTCTAGACTACGGGGAAATTCGATCTTAGATATGCAACTTCAGCTACGTGAATAACGTAGCTGAAGTCGAATATCTAAGATCGGATTACTCACCCGTCCTCACCGTGTGGGATTGATGTCTGTGGCTCCCCCTGTCGATTCTGCAACTCCGTTGGGGATGATGGAGTTCCAGAATTGATATAAGCGTGCTCAGGGATCGATACATCGCGTCTAGATGAGACGCGATATATCGATCCCCGAGCAATCGATTGTAACCTGCCGATACCGCAGGTAGTGTAGACGTAGCCCCAGCCTGGCACTGACTCCTCCTCCAGCTCCCACTATTGATTCTCTTGTCTAACCTGTTCTCTTTTCACCAAGCAATATGATGTAAAAATAAGGGGTGCTATCCCTCTGTTTTGGAGCAGAGGAGACAGAAAAGTGCTCTCACACATATCCTTTACCTTATCTCTTGTGTTTGAGAAATCGATAGCTTAGAATATATTTTTGGATCTCTCATTGTATGATTCTGAACATCATACCAATTTGTAACAATCAAAAGTTTCTTTGTGGATAATGCATAAAGAGAAAAAGGGTAGCCTGAAGACTTGGCCTACGAAACTGCTGCTGCTGTTATGGTCCAGAACTTTAAATGCAAATTAGCTTGAATCAATTATTTACTAAATACTGGGCCAAAAAAATGAGGAAAATCTCCTTGTGCTAGGAATGGGAAACAGAATGGATCTTATATAATATCATACCATTCAAAGATCTTTATTGGGCTGAGTTTTCCAGCAACCTGTGATGAAGATAGATGTGGATTTTTTTAAAATATTGGCATAGGATGTGATTTTTTTGTTTGTTTGTTTGTTCTTCCCCACCCCCCTTTTTCTTTTATTTACTATATTAACTGTTTGATTTCTGATAATTCCAATGTGCATCTTAATCTGGTATGTGCATATTGGGTTATTATAGGAAGCTATATATAAGTGATTAGATATTATTGATTATTCAATGGGTTCTGCATTATATACTTTAATATGTATGCGGTATGTATTTGTAGCAATCTGAACTTAAATAAATAACTTTTGTTATATAAATGAGACTGCATAGCTTACATTCCAGGCTTGTATAGATCAAAATGAAGAAAGCATATATATACTCATAATATTAATAAGTACTTTTAGAGACAAGAAGAGGCTTACAGTCTATCAACTTGTATTGTAAAGCCAGGGATGCCTTCAGACATAGTGGGAAAGGTTGATAATTTCCAGTTGGCGCATAGACTCTCTTAATATCTAAACTTAGAAGTCTGAGGAAGCTGAGGTTAATTAAAGGCAGTGAAGTTCTTAAATGTAACAAAAGAAAAATTAGGGCAGAGAAAGTAAGACTCATATTTCTCTAGTAGTCACTGGAGCATCTCTTCAATGGAGACTTCTTCCAACTCAGCTGCAACTGGCATATGGTGCGGCTTGTGCAGATGGAACAGCAATGGCACACATACTGCTGTGCATAATTGGCATAGATGTTTAGGCTTTTGTACTTGATATCTAGCCAGATTTTGTCAAGGGACAATGTTGGCATATGTGAGACAACATTGTCAATGACCATTGGCATTAGAATAATAATCCTTCATTATAGCAGGTTTATAGCACATTTTAAGGCTAAAGCAATACCCTCACTATCCCTTAAATAGCCCCCTCGCCCTCCAATTAGGACTGTGAGACCATAATTCTCATATGTTGTGGTGAACTCCTTTGACTCCAGTGGACTTAATTCAAATTTACCTCAGTGTAAGGCCCTTATCCAATCCCCATTGAAATCCAGCAGGATTATTTCCATTAACTTTCAAGGGAATCAGATCAGGTGCTAAATTACTAATGGCTTCTTTACCATTTTTATTTCCTAGACATATCAGAAAAGAGGTAGCATGAGCTTCCATTAAACTGACGTATGAAAAACAACCTGAGTTCTAAAGAACCCTGAAGTTTGAGGAAGTCAGAGCTGGGATCTAAACGTCAAAACCCAGGCTTATTTTTTGAATAATTTTTTTTTTCAGCACAAGCGTAAATATAAGGATGCACTTGTTAATTCCTAAATGCTACACAATGAAAATATAGAGATTCCTGAGGTAAGATTATTTTACAAACTTCAGATGTCATTTTCTTTTTCATGTAATATTTCAACCAACGCACTCTCATATGAGAAAGAATAAGGAAGCCACATGGCAACCTTGTGAATTCAGCATGGTAACCACAACAAATATGAAATTAATTTTAGATTTTGATCTAAAAAATGACTTGACACCCAAGCGTACCCAATCTAAAGCTCTGAGGGCCCTTGACCAATTTATATCCACAGTACTAGAAGAATTACTATATTGTCCATAATATCAGCACATGCTCCGGCTCTTTGTTATCTTAGCCCTTCACTAATATCCATTCAAACAGACAAGTTTTCTGGCATGCAATGAAAGAGAAAGGAAAAAATGAGGCAGGAGAAAGGGAGGAAACCAAAGTTAAGAGGAAGGGGGAGATACTTTCTATGTGTCTTCTTCTGGCTCTGTAGTTCAAGAAGGGATCCCATAAAGAAGTCATGATTTGTCATGTGCCCTAAAGCAAAGTGTCCTGAAAGGAAGATTTTTGGTTTTTGACCTTTTTTTTGGGGGGGGGGGGGGCAGAACAAATAGCATGAATAAATAAATAAATAAATAAAATAAGATACATAGATCTTTGCCTGATGCAGTGTTGCAAATTTCAGCTTGATGAAAAATCAAATCTTGATAACAGAATCAATCTCAGAATCAAAAGTGTAGATCAAGCAAGAGTTTTCAAAAATGGCTAGTGACAGTGAGTGCCCAACTTGAAATGACTTACAGGGGTCTGGTTGTTAGAGAATGGTTTATCTGCATTTTCTGAAAATCTAAGGTGACCCTAAAATTGAGGTACCCAGAAACCTTTGTCCCTTTTGAAAATCTTAGCTGTAAAATCTGCTGGTGGTAAACAAAGTTCAATTTTACACATCACTACATAATGCAATTATGAAATAGCACTACATAGTTTCATTATTTCTAGGCTAGTGATCGCTCTTAAAGGACACTGGGCTGGTACAGATTAGTGGATTTACTAATGAATCTTTCTGTTGCGATAGCAGAATCAGGATTATTCAGGATGCTGCTTCACTTTCTCTCCAAAGTTGTATTTCAGTGTGCTTGAAAGCTACTGTGTTCCTCCATACAGGAGGAAGCTTTTCAATGGAGGGTTTAGTAATTGCTTGTATAGTCTGCATATCCACTTATGGACTGATCCCAAAACTGAGTAGGTAGACCCACGTACAAATACATAACTGCACTGAAAACACAGGGTCACAAGTTTCTTCCTGTAGAAACCAGCTACAGAATCAGGAACTTAGTTTGTTTAAAACATGTTGGAACCTACAGGAGCACGGAGGTATTATATGTAAATGTAAAATGGGCCAAAATAATAATAATTAAAAAACCCTCTGACCCTAAACCCTCTCTCCTTGAAACTTTGAGGAATTCCGACTTGAAATTGTGAATCTGGATTTTTCAGCTAATACCTGTAGCCCAGCAGGCTGAACTAACCCCGCCCCCCCCGATCCAAAAAGCTTCAAACTAAAATGTGAGGTAGGTATGTCTAGACCCAAATCCAATCACTAGAGTTTGGATCCAGCTGTAACATTCTTTATTATTTTTACTTCTCTGTGCATACCTTCAGCAGAGCTTCTAAGCCCCATTGTAGTGAAGCAGTCACTTTGTGTCTTGAAGCCCAACTTGCGTCACACATGCCTAATCATGTGTAGTCTTAATTAGATTACTTTTATAATGTTCATTGATGAATTTTCTCTATATTTTAAAATGTGTGACAAAAATAAAGACAAACACCTTGGCTACCTCTCCAGTGATTCCCTGTCAGAAGAATTGTTGTTCCTTTTGACGACACTCCTCCTCCTGCAACAAAGCCTTCCTCCGCTTTGCAATATTCAACACCAAATTGTTAAAGCTCATAGTGCTTGTTTTATCTATAGTACAGCTGTGATATTTTTAAGGGCTAAAGGCACCTAAGGCAAACAGTCACTATAGGGGAACGCTTATTACTACCATTTGTGTGAGTATTGACAGTTACCCTGACCTCCACTTTAGTCCTATTAAAAAGAAAGATGTGTTTAATTATAAGCTTTATAACATAATTAATGTTAAAAAGGAAACCAAAGTTCACATTAAGAACCTTCAGCTAAGACAATTAATTCACACAAGCATGATTGTTAAGCCAGCACAACGGGTAGCTTACAGGGACCACCCCAACAGTCACCTGATGGTTGGTGGCTTGAGGAAGATGTTTATTTCGCTCAAAGGTGAATGAAGAAGTCATACATCTTAAGCTGTAAAAGTGGAACAAGACATACAGAAACTGAAGTTTTTATCCAAAGTAATATTGCAATTCTTTTAGGATTTGGTAACAAAATGGGAGTCTTCAGCAGAATCTGTAGGTGATAATTTACACTGGATTGGGGCCTTACAGTTCTTGTGCCCCTTATGTAATTGACTTTTATTGTTATTCCTGAATTACACTGCTGTGAGCGGAGAACTAAGCCATACAATGTTAAAGAAATGCTAAAAAGGTGGATGAAATATTTATTATGGAAAGATATTGACATGGCTTCCTCTGAGGTGTGCTGCCTGCCAGAGGCCTATATCGGAGATGTTATAGAGAGATTGTCGAGGATCATCCAGGCCTTTGACCACTACCCTATGCTACTCATCCAAGTGAGCACTAATGTTATTTTGAGGTATGACCCAGATCAGATCAGAAATGACTTCAGGGTTCTGGGAGTAAGGGTGAAAGAGTTGGGGGCACAAGTGGTGTTCTCTTCAAACCTTCTGGTCAAGTGTAGGGGCCCAGGCACAGACAGATGCATCCTGGAGCTGAAGGCCTGGCTGAAAGGAGGTTGTAGCCAGGAGGGCTTCAGCTTCTTTGACCAAGGGATGTTTTCTGAGAAGAAGGACTGGTAATCAGAGATGGGGTCCACCAACTGAGGAAGAAGAAGAGCATATATTCATACACACTGGCTAACCTAGTGAGGAGGGCTTTAAACTAGGTAAGACAGGGGCAAGTGACAAAAGCTCACACATAAGTAAAAAAACATGGAGTCCTGGGAGAAGCGTCGAAATCTGTGGGGAGCATGAGACATTATAGCAGAGATAAGGGAGAGACAAGAAAGAACATAAGAGGAAAAGCAAATCAGTATATTAGATTTCTGTATACTAATGAGAGAAGTATAGGGAATAAGCAGGAAGAACTTAAATGCTAGTTAACAAACACAACTATGACATAGTTGGCATCACAGGGGTGGGATAATACATATGACTGGAATATTGATAGAGAAGAGTACAGCTTGCCCAGAAAGGACAGGCAGGAAAAAGGGGAGGAGGTGTTGCCTTATATATTAAAAACGTTTACACACGGACTAAGATTGACATAGAAATAAGAGAGAGACTTGTTGAAAGTCTCTGATTAAAGATAAAAGGGGTGGAAAACAAGGGTGATGTCATGGTAGGGGTCTAATACAGACCACCAAATCAGAAAGAAGAAGTCAATGAGGCTTTTTTTTAAACAAACAAAATCATCCAAAGCACAGGACTTGGTAGTGATGAGGGACTTCAACTACCCAGACATCGGTTGGGAAAATAACACAGCAGGGCACAAATTATCCAACAAATTATTGGAATATATTAGAGAGACTGCTTTATTTCAGGAGATGGAGAAAGCTACTAAGGAAGAGGCTGTTCTAGATTTGATTTTTGACAACTAGGGAGGAACTGGTTGAGAATTTGAATATGGAAGGAACAGGGCTGGTGTAAGGAAGTTTCGTGCCCTAGGCGAAACTTCCACCTTGCGCCCCCCCAGCCCTGCAGCATCTCCCCTCTGCCCTGAGGCGCCCCCCCCACCGCAGCTGTATACCCCCTGCGGCAGCTCCCCACCCCTAGGCCTGGGGAGCCCTGCGGTACCTCCCCACCCTAGCTCACCTCTGCTCCGCGTCCTCTCTGAGCATGCTGTCCTGCTCTAATTCTCCTCCCAGGCTTGCGGCGCCAAACAGCTGATTGGCGACGCAAGCCTGGGAGGCGGGAGAAGCGAAGCAGCGACTGTGCGGTGGAACGCCTGGGCTGCCAGCGGCGCACTGACCCAGGGGAACCCCTGGGCTGCCAGTGCGCTGACTCAGGGGAACCCCTGGGCTGGCGGCACGCTAACCCAGGGGAACCCTTGGACTGGCAGCTGCCGGCAGCAGCGCGCTGACCCAGGGGAATCACTGGGCTGCTGGCTGCCAGTGCGTTGACCCAGGGAAACCCCTGGGCTGGCGGCTGCCGGCGGCGGCATGCTGACCCAGGGGAATCCCTGGGCTGCTGGTGGCAGCTCAGACTCCCTCTCCCTCCCACAGCAGCGGCCGCTCAAACACTTAAAAAAAAAAATTGTAGTGCGCTGCTTTTTGGCGCCCTCAAATCCTGGCACCCTAGGCAACCGCCTTGTCCTCCTAAATGGTAGCACCAGCCCTGGGAAGGAAGGTTAGGTGAAAGTGATTATGAAATGGTAGAATTCATGAGTTTCCCAAACTTGTTCTGACACATGTGCAGGAAAAGCCCCTACCGGGCAGGGCCGGGTTGGTTTGTATACCTGCCGTGTCTGCAGGTTCGGTTGATTGTGGCTCCTCGTGGTCACGATTCACTGCTCTGGGCCAATGGGAGCTGCTGGAAGCAGCTTGGCCTGCGCCACTTCCAGCAGCTCCCATTGGCCTGGAGCAGTGAACTGCAGCCACTGGGAGCTGCGATCGGCCAGATCTGAGGACGTGGCAGGTAAACAAACTGTGCTTTCCCTGCACAAGTGGTGGAACATCTTTGGGAAACACTGGTCTAAGGAATGGTAGGAGGGAAAACAGCACAATAAAGATAATGGATTTCAAGAAGGCAGACCTTAGCAAACTCAGGGAGTAAGTAAGTAAGATCCCATGGAAAGCAAATCTAAAGGGAAAAACAGTTCAAGAGAAGTGGCAGTTTTTCAAAGAGACATTATTAAGAGCACAAGATCAAACTATCCCACTATGTAGGAATTATCGGAAGTATGACAACAGACCACCCTAGATTAACCAGGAGATATTCAATAATCTGAAAGTCAAAGAAGAGTCCTACAAAAACGGAAACTAGTTCAAATTACAAAGGATGAATATAAACAAATAACACAAATATGTAGGGACAAAATTAGAAATGCCAAAGCACAAAATGAGATCAAACTAGCTAGAGATATAAAAAGTAACAAGAAAACATTATACAAATACATTAGGTTCAAGAAGAAGACCAAGGACAGGGTAGGCCCATTACTCAATGAGGGGGGGAAATAATAATGTGGAAATGGCAGAAGTGCTAAATGACTGTTTTGTTTCAGTTTTCACCAAAAAATGTTATTTAGACATTTGATCACTACTAAGTAAATGCCAGTGAAAATGAGGTAAGAGAGAAGCTAAAATAGGGAAAGAATAAGTTAAAAATTACTTAGACAAATTATATGTCTTCAAGTCACCAGGGCCTGATGAAATATGTCCTAGAATACTCAAGAAGCTGACTGAGCTATTAGTGATTATCTTTGAAAAGTTATAGAATATGGGAGAGGTTCCAAAGGACTGGAAAAGGGCAAATATAGTACCAATCTATAAAAAAAGGGGAATTATAGACCACTCACCTTAATTTCAGCACCTGGAAAGATAATGGAGCAAATAATTAAACAATCAATTTGTAAACACCTACAAAGTAATAAGGTGAGAAGTAACAGTCAGCATGGATTTGTCAAGAACAAATTATGTCAAACCAACCTAATAGTTTTCTTTGAAAGGTAAAAAGTCTTGTGGATAGGAGAGAAGCGGTAGACGTGGTATATCTTGACTTCAGTAAGGCTTTTGATACTGTTTTGCATGACCTTCTCATAAACAAACTAGGGAAATGCAACCTAAATGGAGCTATAATAAGGTGGATGCATAAGAGATTGGAAAATGACTGCCTAGGAAGCAGTACTACGGAAAGGGATCTGGGGATAACAGCTAAATATAAGACAATAGTGCAACATTGTTGATCTCCCCTCCCCCCCCCCCAAAAAAAGCAAACATCATTCTGGAATGTATTAGAGTGTTGTAAACAAGACATAAGAAGTAATTCTTCCACTCTACTCTGCACTAATTAGGCCTCCAATAGAGTATTTTGTCCAGTTCTGGATGCCACATTTTAGGAAAGATGTGGACAAATTGGAGAAAGTCATGAGAAGAGCTACAAAAATGATTAAATATCTAGAAAACATGGGGACCGAGGGAAGATTGAAAAAAATTGGGTTTGATTAATCAGGAGAAGAGATGACAGAGGGGACATGATAAGAGTTTTCAAGTACGTAAAAGACTGTTACAAGGAGGAGGGAGAAAAAATGTTCTCCTTAACCTGTGAGGACAGGACAAGACACAATGGGCTTAAATTGCAGCAAGGGGGATTTAGATTGGACATTAGGAAAATCTTCCTGTCAGGCTAGTTAGGAACTGGAATACATTGCCTAGGGAGGTTGTGGAATCTCTATCACTGAAGATTTTTAAGAGCAGGTTAAATACCTGTCAGGGATGCTCTAGATAATATTTAGTCCTGTCATGAGTGCAGAGGACTGGAGTAGATGACCTCTTGAGGTCCCTTTCACTCCTACAATTCTGTGTTTCTGTGAAGTGTAAGTTGGGAAAATTTCATAAAAATACAGGACTTTAACAAAAAAATTCCTTTTGAAATGAATGAATTTTGGCAGAGGTGGAAGTGGAGATGTTGTTCCCTTGAGATATGTCTTCACTGATAAAACACCTGAGGCATGGCTGTGGCTGGCCTATGGCAGCTGACTTGGACACACCGGGGTGGGGCTCTGGGGTTATACAATTGCAGTGTAGACATTTGGGCTCAGGCTGGAGAAGGAGCACTAGCTGTAAGACTGTGCAAGGGGGTGTGTCTCGAAGTCTGGGCTCTAGCCTGAGCGTGAAATTCTACACTCAATTTTTAGCCTCGCTGCCCAAACTGTACAAGCCCGAGTCAGATGAACTGGCTTCAGACACTCAGTGCTGTGGGGTTTTTATCACAGTGTAGACATACTCTTGGAGGCCACAGTTAGAGCTGATTCATTTTTTTCATAAGAAAATTAGTGGATATTTTGTTCTTGTTTTTGAAAATTGTCAACATTAACAACCATTTTCTATTACTACCAAGTGGCTTGAGGGAAGGGCAACAGCTGGGGCCCTAATGCTCTCAACCACTCTTACTCCCATTCCCATCCCAGCCTCAGCTCCAGTCCTATGCTGCAAAGGCAGCCAATTTTGAAGCAGGTGCAGAGATGTCTGTGGAGATCCTCTGCTACTTCTACCCTGAGTGAGTGATTACCAGTTCTTAACCCTTAGCACAGTTGTCATATTTGGATTCATACTTTGCCATCCCACTCTGACTCTATTGCTTTTGTTTTTCTGCGCAATTTTATGTGACTTCCCCTTTCAGATGGAATCAAATAACACACAAAATTACCAAGGCTGAGTGCCTATTTTCTCTTTGCAGAAGTATGACCATTCACAATATATGTTATCCAGAACAGTTCTAATTTCTTAAACTTCTCAGTATTCAGATCTTTAAATAGACCAACCAATTATTATGCAACAAATCAACTATTTGCAAGTGTCCTTATTACATTAAATGCATGGAAAATATTTACCCTTTTTGTTTTTCACAGGATTAATTAATTTGGAATGTTAGAATTTACTTAAACTAATCCTAGGATTTTAGCAGTTTACAGTCAATAATGTCTCCTTGTCACTTGACTATTTAACCAACTCAGTTGTTTCAGTAAAGGTGTTAAGAGCAGCTGTGTATTAACATTAATAATGCTTCTATGTTGACATGAAAGCTTGCTTGTTATCCCCAATTAATTAACCCCTCGGAAAGTGTCCTTCCTGCTAGAATAAATTGCACTGCTTTTATTACTTTTTTCTTGCTGTCTGAAGACTCCATGTGAAGCAGGATTTGTGATGGTAATATTTGGGCGGGGGGAGGAAGGCTTTTAATTTCTTTCATTTTATTTTGCTGCTAAGGTTGGGGTTTAGGGTAATCTTAAAACACTGTAATTCGGTTAATGGCTTTGACAAATCCTCTGATGGAGTTTTTCCAATATTAATTCTTTGCTGGTAACTTCTTAGTTTGGGCCAGGGACCATCTTTTGGTTCTGTATGCACAGTGCCTAGCACAACAGAGTCCTGGTCCATGACTAGAACTTTTGGGCATTGCCACATTATTAATATTCTATTATTTAATTATTTTATTTGTACAGCTAGTGGTCTAGAACCTTGGCCTTATTAAGTTTGTGTTTCATTACTGCAACAATGCAAAGCTTCTTTAAGTGGCCAGGTGATAATTATTCTTATGTATGGGAATCTCCTCAAGCAGTATAGAGCTGGCAGGTCTGACTGTCATCCAGGTATAGCACACAGCACAGGAGACATGACTGAGGAAAAGCAGTATGGTTAGAATGCTCTTGGACTACCACAATCTCCAATTGCTGTAACTACCCTTTGGATGTTGTTTTAGTTGCTGCAATTTAGAGCAGCCCCCAGAGTGCTTGAAGTTGATGCTTGAAACCCGACTGGTGGCTAGCAGCTGAAGAATAAGGCAATTGCAAAGGTGGCATACAACCACTTCCGGCCTGTACTGGACTACAAGTAGATGATCCTGAGGATCTTCCTTTGTGGTGTGCATATTAAATGCACAAAATAAAACCTTATAGGGTCTCTCTTAGCTCCTCTAATCTCTCAATCTGAAATTCTGTATCTCATCCATCTCCACATGGTCACTGTCAGAAGTACTTAAATCCCTTTTCTAGCTTCTCTTGGATGGCCTCCAGGGTTTCTAATTTGTTCTGGTCATTTTTTCCCACACTTATACCCTATTCACTGGTAATCTCTGGTACTGCTCCCAGGCCTCTATGTCACACTCGTCCCTGAATTCCACTTCCAGAACGCCTCTTCCCATCTTTGTATTGCCATAAATAGCTGGTGTCTGGTTCTTCTGGTTGGATTACATGATTAGGAGTTTCCCTGATCAGTTTGGGATTATCTGGAACCACATCCATTGCACCTCAGTCCCCTTTATTTTTGTTCTTTCTCTCAAACAGATACCACTACAGTGAATGTCTAAAACTTAGATTGCTATTAATCTGAACTGATGTTACAGGATCAGCTGATGCAATTTATTTACCATGGTTACAAAAACATAGATGAATGGTAATATATACTTGGTAATATTTATTCTATAGAAAGTATAGAGAGCTTCTTCCTTCTAAGTATGGATTTGGCTAACAGTGTAAAAAGTATTAGCAATCTAGTATCAATTTATATACTTTGTTAGGTTCATTTGTTCTATTTAGGTCTCAATACTTCCAAAATTAAAATAAGGTACTTTACACCTGTTACTGTTTGCATACATACAGCACTAGACTGTCTTGAATAAAATGGAGTTATATAGATAACATGTCCACTGTTGAGTCAAAATGTAATCTAGAAGGGAGATGTTTGTTTAAGCAGGGGAGTTTGCATACGCATTCATAGAAAGAAACAACTACTAATGAATTTGAACTTATCTTACTGTGTTAATGGGCTCTGATTACCTTCCAATACTGATTGCTAAAAGGAGATGAGGCTTCAGAACAGAGTCATGGGGACTTAATTTAGGAAAATAGTAATGCAAAAATGGAGCTTCTTTCATTTCAAAGTGTAAAATGAGGATTCCTAGAGAGAGAACAAATTACCTGAGATAATTGGACTAATCAGTGAATCATTTTAAAAACTGTCTTTATAGTTAGCATTCTTGGGGCTTCTATGCATGAGTGTATTTTTTTGGTCTGAAAAATACAGTTTTTTTACTTTGTGTTTACTTGCTGCTCATCAATGGGATAGACATCTATTGTAATGTAAACCAATAAATAATCTAAATAGCAACAATGCTGTGTGCAAAAAGAGGCATTACTTGGGCAGATCCCTACTTCCTTCCCTTCTCACAGGAGGCAGTTTATGTTGTCCTAACTCTGTAAGCATCTAAATTATATCATTGCTCCCACCACTTAGGAAGGAACAAGCAGTTTCACGCATATGGAATAGGAACAGACCATCTAGGAAGGAGTACAGCAGAAAGGGATCTAGGGGTTATAGTGGACCACAAGCTAAATATGAGTCAACAGTGTGATACTGTTGCAAAAAAAGCAAACGTGATTCTGGGATGCATTAACAGATGTGTTGTAAACAAGACACGAGAAGTCATTCTTCCACTCTACTCTGCGCTGGTTAGGCCTCAACTGGAGTATTGTGTCCAGTTCTGAGCACTGCATTTCAAGAAAGATGTGGAGAAATTGGAGAGGGTCCAGAGAAGAGCAACAAGAATGATTAAAGGTCTTGAGAACATGACCTACAAAGGAAGGCTGAAAGCATTGGGTTTGTTTAGTTTGGAAAAGAGAAGACTGAGAGGGGACATGATAGCAGTTTTCAGGTATCTAAAAGGATGTCATCAGGAGGAGGGAGAAAACTTGTTCACCTTAGCCTCTAATGATAGAACAAGAAGCAATGGGCTTAAACTGCAGCAAGGGAGATTTAGGTTGGACATTAGGAAAAAGTTTGTAACTGTCAGGGTGGTTAAACACTGGAACAAATTGCCTAGGGAGGTTGTGAAATCTCCATCTCTGGAGATATTTAAGAGTAGATTAGATAAATGTCTATCAGGGATGGTCTAGACAGTATTTGGTCCTGCCATGAGTGCAGGGGACGGGACTTGATGACCTCTCAAGAGTCTATGACTCTATGAATGTGTCACCCGCTATATTGACCTAATAACTCCACCTTCTCGAGAGGTGTAGTTCTTAGATTGATGTAGTTAGGGCAGTGCAATATCTGTAAGACACTGCATTACTTACATTGCCTGCTGGTTGTTAGCCTCGCATGGAGGCCGACAGCTGGAGCCCCCTGTTCACCCCATTTATCAGCTGGGCACTGTGTTCACAGCTGGAGCCCTCCTCCCATCTTGCCCCCGGCCCTGACACTGACAGACCTAGCTAACAACCACTCCCACATTGGATTTACCAACTCTGAATTGATTCCTCACTAACCGGTAGCAGTCTAGCACTGGAAGCTTTCACAGAGCGATCACCACTTGCTTCTCCACTGTCAAAGCAGGTCTCATTTTAGTGTTGCTATACATCAGAATTGTGGAAAGCTCTGCACAAAGTTCCTGGAAAGTAGTGGCGTTCCACTATCAAAAGTTCTGCAGCCACTGCTAGTCATTCCATAACACATAACGATGTGAACCCAGCAGTCAGTGCTTGTTTCTTAGGACCAGAAATGGTGCTCCACTATGTTCAACTGCTGAGTGAATGCTAGCAGCAACCAGGAATTGTTTTGTTCTATGGCTTGCAGCAGGGCTGCTTCAAGGACAATGCTATGTTCCATGCGGCTGCTTCTGTCTCTGCTCTGGAAGTAGTGCAGGATAAGGCATGAAGTGTTTGTAATGC
Source organism: Chelonoidis abingdonii (assembly GCF_003597395.2). Taxonomy (NCBI): domain Eukaryota; kingdom Metazoa; phylum Chordata; order Testudines; family Testudinidae; genus Chelonoidis; species Chelonoidis abingdonii. The sequence goes on from NC_133769.1 coordinate 194,174,894, forward strand.
TCACAATAATAGTGCACAGCTGAGCAGCATCCTTGCTTCTTGGGTTATGGAGTACACACGGCTAAGCCAGGTTTTTGAAAAAAAGACCAAAAAAGTCTGGGCTGTTTGTCATTTATATCAGGGTGGGTGGTAGGAAACTGCATTATGGGAAGCCATGGTCCCATTTCCTCTGCAACAATCTTTTGGTTCCATGAGGCATTGCAAGACTTTTCTAAAACCCCTTGCAGCTAGTTGCACTATGGAATAGCTACCCTCGGTGCACTGCTCTCTGCAAGCACTGCTAGTGAGAGCACACTCCACTGATACAATGAGTATGGTTTGGACATGTCCAACTGACTTAATTACTGGAGTAGCTGACTATGGACTTCAATTAAGTAGATTTAACTGCCTAGTGTAGATTTGCCCCTAGATTTAGGCAACAACAACAGCTATCAGATGGTGATGCTCATGATAAATGGTAAAAGACTGAATGGGAGGGAGAGCTCTCACTGCACCAGCCTTTCAGGAGGCAATGCCGGGAGGAGGGGTGTGCTACAGCCAAACTAGGAGAAAAGGGGTGTACTCTCCACTTTTAGCAGATGAGGAGGAACTGTATTACCTCTCCACAAAGAATCCTGCTTATTTAACACCGATTATGTTGTTACTTGTCTGCATTGGATCTAGAAATGTAGCCCCATTACCATCTACGCAATTTAATTTGTAAAGTAAGTTTGATTTAAAAATCAAGGACAAGGTTTGGCACAGCACAAGAGTGCAGTCCACATAGTGAGAGGGCAAAAGTGGCTTTATGTCATCTTTCCATCCCCTGAATTCTGGGTCTGGTTGAGGGCTTATTTGGTCCCAGTGTGAGTTAGAATAAAAAACCAGGAATAGCTCCAAGTTAATGCATGGCCACCTAGGGGTCACTCTGTGGACCAGAATAGAGCAAACATAGTACACTCTTGTGCAGGAGGGTGACATAGTGATACCCTGCAAGCCTTATGAAAGCAAGGAGAAACTTTTATGTAAGGCACATTACCCAGGGGACCTTTCTGCCCTCCTTGCAGCTGCCTTAGGTTGCCAGAGTGGTGTAAAGGGTAGCACAGTGAGGTATAGAGTGGTGTCCAAGAAGCAAGGCGGGGCCGAGTGGGACCATTGTCTGTACACCTCAAACAAACATTCAGCAATTTGATATCATTCAGCCTCTGACCAAGATAATTAAAAGTTCAAGGGATTGGAATAACACGGATGTGAGACGTGTTAGATAGGCACAGGACTGTGCTGTAAGATTACAAAGGTGCACATTGTACCTGGCTCCAGCCAGTGCTACTGTGCTAATTCGTTATTTTAATAAGTACTGAATTCATATCTTTTTTTAAAGAAACCATTGTTGATAAAGTTCCATTTCCACAGTTCATGACAAAGTGTAATATAAAATGAGCATAGAATAACTGTACATTTTTGTGATAAATGAAGCACAAAGAGTAAGAAACAAAAGTGAGTGCAGTGTGTGTCATAAATGGATGACAGAGGAACTGTAATAATAAGAGGCAGGAATTCAGTTAAATTATATGCTTGAAAAGACATGGTTAATAGATAGGGAAAGATACATCAGTTACATTAATGGGGATCAATAATCACTCTTTACAAAGAAGGATAGCAGACAAGTGTGTACCATTAATGATAAGGAATTAAGTACAGTCAAAAAGTCAAGAGCATTTATCATAAAATACGAATAATGAGATTGAGCGATAAAACAAATCTGAGTTCTATTGAATATGATGTTCTGTGGCAATGCTAATGGTGATTTTCACCTTTACCAGGAAACTGGGCCAGTATTAGTGAAGAAATAAGTGGCTGAAAATAAATGTGGAAAATGTATAGCTTTTAAAACTTTCAGTATTTTTTTTAAAAAAAACCTGTCATTATACATAGAAAATTATGAACAGTTTTCATATTTTGTACTAGATGCTTAAAAGTGTAGATGATGAATACAGAACTTACTCAGAAAAGGAGTGCTAGAGCAGCCGTAAATCATGAAGTAATATACAGACAGCTTAAGAAGAAAAGGGGGTGATGGTGGTGGAAAAAATATTTAAACCATTTGAAGACTAATAGATGACAAAGACAGTTCAGTGAGGATAATGTTAGAATAATGATGACTTTGTCTCTTTATCATGAATCTTTGTGTTTCATAAAATATGAGGAATGGAGGAGTAGATGAGTCAAATGGAAGTCATAGCTGCATCATTAATAAATTATGAGGAATAGAAAGGCAAAGAAAACCTTAATACATAGAATAATGAGGAGTTTTTTAAAGTGCAGTCTCTCTGTATGAACAAAAGAAAACAAACTAGTGAGAGAAAGAGAGGCAATTTTGTGTGCTTTACCAAATTAAACAAAAGAAAAGTCTGTAACAAAACAAGCAAGAAAAATGTTGTTAATGTATGATGAGGAATAGAAAGTCATATCTCATTTCCTAGAATAACAGTGTTTCAAAATTCTGTACTATAAAATTTACTGTATATGATACAGTTGACTAAAGGCCCAATACTTCTCTCATATGAAATTAGAAGGCCTAGTTTTCAAGTGAGTTATGGGCTCTCTTTGTATGGCTCAAAAAGGGGCCAAAACTGGCTGAAAATTTCCAGCAAAGAATTCCCCTGATGTAGGAATTCTGCCCTGCTAGGCAAAGAGGTGATGGAAATGGACATGCACCTCTGTTTCCCCCTGCTACTGGGGTTGGAAAGAGGGTGTGCTAGAGCTTCACTGCACCAATCCTCCACTGGTGCAGGGTTCATTAAAGATCCTACATATAACTACATTGCAGCACCTCTAAGTGGCTCAGGAACTGAGGCCAAGTCTTCAGAATTAGAAAGCTGAACAAGCTGCTTTATGTGACACTCCCTCTCTCCCCAATGTCACGTGGTGCTGTGTTGCGGCATAGAAATACCACTTACCCACCTCAGTGGGTGGGGGAAGCTGACTAGGCCAGCAGCCAAGAGGGACTGCCCCAGAGCAAGTAGAGTTACCATCTTTGAAATGCAAAAAACCCAGCACCCTATCCCCTACAAGGCAAGCCCGCCACAACCCCAACCCCTAACCACAAGGCAATTCTACAACCCTCTCTCTCTTCAACAGCCACTTATAGTATTTAGAAAGATAACATATAAAGATGTGATTGATCACATCATTTTCTTACTTAAACTGCAGAAGTGGGAACACTGCAACATCTTTAATTGGACACAGAAACTTTTAACGTTTGATATCCCTGTGTATTGTGATAATAATGCAAATCTTTAGATCCACGTTAAAAAAATGGCAGATTAAATTATTTTTCTGGCAACTGGCAAATTAATAACAAAAAAAAAACCCCAGCCAAGCGAGTCAAATATTGGCCAGGTATTAACCCTAGCTGCAAGGCAGGGAGACACTTGATGAGGGACTCTGGGTAGTTCCTCCCCCAGACTTGGAATCTCTGGCACCCATTGGCAAGTTGGAGGGGAGAGGTGCTGATTGGTTAACATCCCCCAACTCTGATGAGTTAACCTGGAGCAAGGTAAATTAAGGAAGATTTAGAAGTGTGGGGAAGATTTCTGGAGGAATTTCATGTGGTTTTCAAAACGGCGTTTGGACTCGTTGGTCAAGACCAAGGTACAATTCAATGCCTCAGGAGAGGCAGACTGTGGGGTTTACTTTCAAGGTGAGGGGTGTGTGTAAGGGTGGCTGGAAAATTGGGTGGCTCAGGTCATTTACAGGGACTTCACCTTCCTAAAGATTTTTCTCTGTACTGGTGGCACTAACTATTTGGGGAAAAAACATTTGGAACAAAAAATTCAGTTTCTGAGGTGACAGCTTAGCCATACTCCATTCTCTAAACAGAAAACTAAGAATGCTTCAGTTATGAGGCGGGTGAGGGTCTTCATTTTACACTGTTTGCTGTTTAGCATAATTTGTCATGAAATGCACACCTCAGGAGGGGATAGAGCATTGGCAACATCATTATCTTGATTTCAAGGCAACAAATTCTGGGAACTCACCCTGCCTGCATCAGAGATATGTGGGTGATGTCACAACAAATTTGGAACCTTGGTGCCTGACAGCTGTGGGACTAACCAAAGACTTGCTTGCCCTGTGTGGGGTGGTTGTTGTTGTTTTTGTTTTTGGTGAGAGACCTAGAATGCCAGATTTACTGAATACACAAATTTTAAGGCACGGAAAGGGATTTGTCTCAAATGGCCCATACCACACACTAGATGGTGCGATATGTGGTGTCTTTGGCCCAGTGCAGATTGGCTTCCTCCTTTTACTACCACTGGCTAGAAGGCCTGTCCTACTAGTGTAGGCTGGCAGACCCATGAAGGTGCTCTGTAGTACAGAGGTTCTTACAAGAGTAGTCCAAAAGGGTTGAGTGCAGGAGGAATGACAGGTTACCCATAACAGTGGAAACCTGACAGGGCTATTGTGAGCTGTGAGAGGGAGGCTATTTGTGTTTAGGGCAGTATTTGTTTTTTGCCTTTTTTGCACTTTTAGAATCAGTGAGCTGGGCCTTTGTCAGCCCTGGACAGGTCCCAGCAAGCATTGAACTTAATGATATATGGTTATCTACAAGAAAAGTGCGCTGCCCTTAAATTACTGTTAAAATGGAGGTAAGGCAGGCTTATGTAGTGTTGAAGAAAAGAATGTGCAGATGAATGTGTGTTCCTCATAAAGGTGGTACAAACTTTACTAGAAATCTGAGGCCAGCAGCTGGGCTGACTGCTCATATGTGGTGATGGCAGCCTCATGATGAGGTACCAGTTTGCTGTAGTATGGAGAAAGACCTTGGAACACTGCATCATGACCTGAATACATTTGGTACCCATTCTTTCAGGATCAGGGCAGCAGCAACAGTGACCACAGGTGATAGGGTGAAGGAAATCAGTATTACTGTATTTACATCAGCACCCAGGAAAGGATGGTGAGGAACAGTAAAATGTAGCTAACCTGTTGTGTTTTTGTTTTTTTTCCAAGAGGGTAAACAGTTTTTGCATTTGCAGGCACTCTGTAGTCACTGGGCCCACAAACGGGCAGCCAGGATAACAGACAAATACCAGACGGGCTTCAGGGCTGAAACCATTTTCATACAATGGTTCAGTGGAAGAGGCATGCAGTGAGATCAGCTCTTGCCACTTTCACACTTGTTGATCAACAGTATAGGCCAGGGGCTGCATGGGACAGAATCCAGAGGGTTGTTGACTTGATTAGGCAGTTTAGCCAGAGGCTAGGTTGCTATGGTCAGAAATGCTCAATGAGGCAGGTTTGGTGTAGAGCTGCAGATCCAACCTGCCTGGAGAAGGCTCAGAAGAAAATGAATCAGGTGAACACCAGAATATTCCTGAAGACAAAGAATTTGCTGGTACAGTATGGGAAGTCTGTTACAATTGGCCTGCATTTTTCAAAGATTATGGTGTATGTTTGGCAGGTGGAGGTGCCGACATATGGCTACAGAACGTGAGGTAATGAGTGGAGCAGGAGCTGTCATACCAGTTGGCATGGTGTGTGTGTGTGTGTGTGTGTGTGTGTGTGTGTGTGTGTGTGTGTGTGTGTGTGTGTGTGTGTGTGTGTGTGTGTGTGAGAGAGAAACCAAGCTAGTCGTAGGGCTCTCTCTGGCAGGTTTCCAGTGCAATTAAAAGATTGCAGAGGTAAAAGACTTGGAAACGCAGACAGGGTGAGTTCCCAGAATCTGTTGTCTTGAAATTAAGATAATGATGCTGCCAATGCTCTATCCCCTCCTGAGGTGTGCATTTCATGACAAATTATGCTAAACAGCAGACAGTGTAAAATGAAGACTCTCACTCATCTCATAACTGAAGCATTCTTAACTTTCTGTTTAGAGAATGGAGTATGGCTAGAGTGTCACCTCAGAAACTGAATTTTTTGTTCCAAATGTTTTCTCCACAAATAATTAATGCCACCAGTACAGGGAAAAATCTTTAGGAAGATGAAGGTAAAAGACTTTGGTGATAGGCTTTGGGCTCACAGGATAGGATCAGATCTTATGGCCCTTGCAAGCCAAGTTGCCCACCTTTCTGCACTCTCTGTCCCCCTCATGAGGGATGGGTAGTAGGATTTAGAGCAAGCTGAGTTCTGGGGGGCAGGCTGAGGAGAGCCTACTCTGAGTTACTGGTTACATGGTAGAACCCCTCTAACCCCTGCACTGGAACCACTTAAATGCCAGATATAGCAGCGTATGGGCGTTGGGCCGATAATGCCCCACTCCCTTGTTTAAGTTAATAAAAGTCGTGGCCTGCCACTTAAAATATATATATATATGTATGTATGTGTCCTCATTTTGCTGCTGTGTCTGGCTCAATATGTTCAAGGGAGTTTTATCATTGATATCAGTGAGAGTAAGAATTGGCTGTCAGGAGCCACTGACTTCACTGGACTTTGGATCTGAGCCTAATTTAGCACTTAATTTAGGCGTGACCAACATCTGAGATAGACAATGTATAACTACAAAAACCATAATAGTCAAAGATTTGTGATATTTTTTGTTTTGAAGGTTAATTTAGTGCTTATGAAAAGTCTCATATTGATGGCTTTAGAAACTGAGTTCTCTCTTTATCTTTTGAGGCCCAAATACTGCTCTCCTTATTCCACAAGAATGAATAGGATACTTTCATGCAAGGAAGACTATCAATCACAGCACAGGCACTAATAGCGCAGGTTTCCCAACATTGTCTAGTCGTGTTCCTCAACACTTCTGAGTGTGAGATGACAGAGCAATAATTAGTGTCAGTTATAATAGTTTCTTTTATGATGTGGACACCTGTCCACTAGAAACTTGGACTAATAGAAGCATCTCTTTTCACATGGGTCACAGAACAGATGTCAGACTATAATGATTTCCATTAGCTTCTGATCTGGACTGGATTTCAACCAGTGACCCTGGAGATGGTTCTCCAAATTCCAGTGCTAATTAGTTCTTCATTTGTGTAGATTTTTTAACTGAGGTTTTCACCAGATTGTAACATCAAGATTGTATTGTCAAGTGTTATCCTTATATATTTTTAAGAATAAATATTTGCTTTGAAAAGGAGAAAAAGTGAAAGTTTGAATAACAAGCTAAATGTTTCCAGTGAAAGACTGGGAGGAGAAAGAGCTTAGAACATCTACATAACTTGCTTTATAGGTTCTTCTTAATTTTTTAGAGCAATATGTATTTTAAAAATGTCCTACATAAAATAACACATTTTTAAAAATTTGAATAAACTTTTTAGATTTAAGATTTACCTAGGAACAGAGTCATGCTGAAGTAAATGTGCTTCTGTGGTCCCAATGACAGGGTTTTTGGGGCGTGTTTTTTACATTTTTGGGCTGGAGCAGCCTAAACTTTCCAAATAAATGCCCTTCTACATTCATTTAGAAATAACCCTTGATGAAAATCAGTGGAAACTAATTGTCCTCCCCTGTGCAAGTCAAATGCACTGTTCAGGATTTCTCTGAAACAAGGGTATATTTATCTTGTTATAGTACACAGAGTGAGCACAGTAGAAATTTTCTAGATGTGCAGGAGGCACATGGTACAAAATTGGAATAAAAGAATGAATGCTAAGACGTTTACAAATATTTATAGTTGATAATATTGAAATCCTATTTCGGTAGATGCTTCTGGTGAAAGGCATAATTTGAAATAATCAGGGAGCACAAGTAGATGTGTGATTTTACTGTGATGTATTTCTCTAGAGTTTAATTTTTACTCTTGCTTAATTGGGCCCATTTATAAGGCAGGCCTGTCGGCATGAAAACAACTACCTTAATATTGTAGCTTTTCTTTCCATAGCTAGCTGGTATTATAATGTACAGGCGTTAGCATGTATCTAGCTATGTTGTCCAGCTCATCTCATGCAAGAGAAATCCTTCAATGACAAGAGAATTCCTGCCATTTAAGAGAAATCCTGCAGAGCTGCCTAGAAGCAGAAGTTGACATTTGGCACAAAAGGAGCCCTGATTGAAGAGAAGTGATTTTGAATGTTCTGATGAAGACTTTTTAAATCTGTGTTATGAGCTTTGAAAATTGTACTCTGCACATGCGTAATGATTTTTTCCTGCGAGCACTGTACTTGTAATGAGCATAACTAAGGAAAGTCACGTGGCAGATGGACCTATGGCTAACATAACTGTGCAGTAGAAAATTTAATGAAGGTGAGCAGTGAAGAAGCTGCACAGCTTTTACCTATTGTGTATATTTTATATATTTAAATTTATTTAGGTATAATACACTGGAGGGGCTTCCTCCTGTGGGTTTTCTAAGGTGCTTGAGATAGGTGCTCCAATGGTTCCAAATTGTTCAGCATTAAAGTGTTTTTTTTTCTTTTACCCTGCAAAAATTCCAAGAAAAGCCCTTCTAAATTAAGGGAATGGTAAGGCTGTATGGTTAAGCACCCAAGAGTCAGAAAATGACATAGTTATAAAAATGACATATATATGGACATATGACTTGTACATGCCTGTAAAAATATGGTCTTCAATTACTTGATTGGAGGTTAACTATCAAATAATACCATTTCATATACTTTTTTTTCTAGAATTTTAGACATGTAATATTGTAGCAGGGTGGTTACCCCGCTCCTGCCCTGAAGGGCTTGAAAACAGCCCTGGGAGAGGGCTTTGGCTGGAGAAAGCAGCTTTTAGGCTAAACTGATTGGAGAAGTAGTCACAGCTGGGCCATGCCCCAATCAGGCCCAGCTGGTCCCTATAAAAGGCTGTGAGCCAGAGGCCCAGGGACAGTCTCTCTCTGGTTGCAGAGGGTGATGGGCCTGGCTGTAGGGAGCTAGAGCAGAGTACCTGAGTGGAGTAGGGCTGGGGAAAGGCAGAGGAGCTGGGGAACTCCAGCCTGGAAAGCCCCAGGCTGTGTCCTAGCATAAGGTTAAGAGGTACTGGGGGTTGCAAAGCCTTGCCAGTGATGAGTAGGCTGATACTGCAGTCTGCCCCAGGATGTGGGGGCTAGATGATGACTGGCAGTAGCCTGATACTGAGGTGAGGTGGGGATAGTGAGTGGGGGCTCCCTGGGGAGGGGAGACCCAAAGAGAAAGGGGTTACTGCACTCCAGACAAAGGGGCACTGGAGTTCTGGGAGGGACACTGGGTCAGAGGACAGGCGGATCATCGGCCTGCAGAGGGCTCTCTGGAGCTGGAAGAGCTAATTCCTGGAAGTCACCAGCAGGAGGCGCCACCGGGGTGAGTCCTCATGACTACAAGTATGTTTTAGCACTGAGTATATGCTAGTCTTTTTATGCAGACAAAGTCTCAAAGTCATTTTTATGAAAAGCATACAAACAGTGTTTAAACAACATACCTTAGATTGACTATAACAAAGAAAAGCAAGAGCAAAAAAAGTGTTAACACATTTAGAGGCCACCTGTCTGTTTTGTTAATTCCCTTTGTATTTAACAGTTTAGTCCTGGAATTGCACCTAAGGTGGTAGTACTGCTAGTTGAAAAATAAACATAAAGCACATTAAACTTGGGGTTCAAATTTTCAAAAAAAAATATTACAAAGTATAGTGATTATCACTGGTCCTTTTGCTATTTGACTGTGTCTGATAATATGTACTACTCCCAGTAGTAAGTGTTTGTTGGTACAAGCACTAAATTGTTTAAATCTAAGCTTGCAGAAAAGGCCACAATTTTATAAAGGAATAGATACATGAAGTCAGACTTCTAAATCTGATTTTTAAATACCTCAATCCTGAGACCCCAGTGGCTTCCATGGACTTCAATGGGGTTACTCATATGGGTGAAGTTATGCGCTTTCATATGTATTTGCTGGGTCAGGGTCTTAATCAGTAAAACTTTCCTGATAATTAGCACAGACCATGTTATGTTGTGCCATTGTAATCTCAGTCTCAGTAACATGGGTAGTTTATACAAAAGAATAAAAATGTTAAGTCTGTTTTATTCATTCTGTGGACTTTGTCTTGAGGTACATATTAGGTCATATCTGTGAACATAAATTAAAGCAGAACATCTTCCAATGATTCTTTACAAATTAGATTACCATGGACTTTTAACTGTATCTTCAGTTTCATTGGATTTTAATTGTGAGTATGAGACTATTTTTATGAAACCATAATTTGTTTAAATGTGTAATGGTGGGTATTCTGCACAGCACTTTTAAAAATGTCATGTTATATATTCTGTTAAATTCTTACTAATATCTTAATACTTTTCTGCTTCCCTCCCAAACATTTTATTTGATTTATAACTTCTGTTCTTTGGCACCTCTGACAGTCCAAACCAGATTAAGGTAACATGGGCTCCCCTGTGACTCTGCTCTGTGGCCTTTCATCCCGATTGGCATGGCAGTGGCAATCTCCCTCACCTTCATCCCTCCCAAAGAGTCAGCGTCATGGGTTTACTTTCTCATCCCATAAATAGCAATCAGGATTATAAGGATTATAAACTCAATTCAGTATCAGAAGCAGGAATCTATCTAATCCTTCCCCCAAACAGAAAGGAACGGTGTATCGTCAGGGGAACTTCCCAGTACTTACCCCTGAAGTAGCTGGTCTGTTTGTGATTGATGGGTAGGCAGGAAGCCTGGTCCACTGTACTCTAGTCTTCTTCCTAAACTCACAGCCCTTTGCTGGGGTGCTGATGATAGGGATCCCAGAGCAGTGGAGTTAACACTTTACTGAAATGAGTGGAGCCCCTACCAGGTCAATTGTTTCGGCTGTCTACAGGCATTTGGGTCATGTTCCATCCTTATGGTTGTGAAGAAAAGCTTGATAACCTTTTTTTAACGAAAGCTAATGTTTTGATGTAATCACATGACTCCAGACTCTGGGGTCACGAACACAGGCCTATAATGTCAGTTATACCTTTACTATGTGGCAAATCAAAATGTGATTTATTTATTTTTGTTTCATCTGAATCCATCAGTATCCAAGTAATAGTTAAGTATTTCATACATGTTAATTAACAGTGAAGACATATGGATAGTTACAGTTTTACTACAAAAGGATGACTATGGTGAAACGGAAACTGACTCTTACTGTAGCTTTTCTTCTATTTTTATACATTTAAACAAGATCTCAAACAAATTTAGATGTATAAATGCATAAATAGCTTCCCATGTGCCTCAGTCCTAATCTGGAGAGAACATTTCCGGGGCATGAGCATAGCTTAATCTCCATGTGTTATTCTACCCCACTTTATTCAATATAAAGTTCTTATACCACCCTCTTCACCTTAGTGCCTGAGCACCTTCCAGTAGTTCACTAACAATATGAATAACATTTGTTACATCTGTGTGATTTCATAGATATTAATCTTCAGCTTCTTTGTAATTGCAAAGAAGTGTGCCATTTAGTGTCAGTTATGGTGTTTTTACCCAAGAGAACCAAGGGTACAACTACCCCTGTTTCATATTGGCCACGAAAGAGCCAGAAGATGGTAACAATTTTGTATTGCTGCTGACCTGGAATGACTTTGAACTGCCAACCTGTACATGCAAAGTCTAATATTATATAACTTTATTACTGATAGTTTCTTTAAAGGGGAGAAGCTCTGTAACTTCTCCCAGTCCTCTATCACAGATTAACTCTCTGATGTGTGTGGGACTATGATGGCAGTGGAAGCTTGATAGCATTGTAGTATCTTTGAACACGGTTTTTGGTCAGGATTTTTTATAATTTTTGTAAAGCTTGTACCACCTATTGACACGGCAACTAAGTGTTCTAAATTCAGTGATTAAAGCATAAAAGCAAGAACAGTTTGTGCTGATATCACATTTCACTTGTCTGAATTTTGGTTAGTAAGGCTAACACGCAATCCGAGCTTTTGGGGCTATATGTGTATTTTTTATATAATTTTATTCTCATTTCTGCATAATGTTTCTGCCTTGCACAATTATGGTGAAAATCATGATAGTCAAGATCTTGGACTGTTATTCATCCACTTCACACTGCACTGCACTTGCTAACTGGCTCTAAATCCACCATGGCTGGCCAAAGCAGAATCATCCAAATATGGGGGGAGTTTCCCAGTGGCATAGAGCTGCCACAACACTCTTCCTTCAATCGGGGGGCTGTACCTGGGGGAAAAGGGATGTTTACTGATCCTTGGGTTAGTGTATTTGAAGCCCTCAGGACCCTTGGCAGCCAGTGTAATTTAAGAACAGTATTCATCAAAGTCTCTCTCAAAGCTGTCTTTGCAGCCCCCTCCTGACATTGCACTGTGAAAACTTGCTACAGCATTCATTTAGAAATGTTTTGTTGCAGATTTTGGTACCTTGGCTATACAGATTAGAACTACAACAGACTGAATGAATGGAATCCAAATTTTTGATAGATATGCTCCACTGTTTTCCATCTAAATGTTTGTTTTTGATGGGCAATTTGATTTGAGAACTGAAATTTCTCCTAAGAACATGTTTGTCAAGTTTATTTGATTTTTCCATTGGTATATTAAAACAAAATATTTAGCACTGTCAGGTCATCTGAAATTGTAACATTTTGGTTTTTCAAACTTAAACAAGCATTTTTGTTTCAGAAAAAGTTCTATATTGTGTCTGCCTGGGCTGCCAGTGTGTTTCAGGAGAGTGATAATTTGGATGCCTCATTCTTCCCTATGGGATGGGCTCTCTCTCTGGCTAAATTACATCTCTCATGATAGGCTGCCATAAGAGAAACTGGAGCATGTAGTTTTAACATAAGCTGCAAGTTGAGTTCAAGAACCTTGGAGACCCTAAGGTTTAACATAAGGTGCTGGCTTGTGTTAAAACTACACACTACATTGTCTTCCTCTAGGATTTTTCCTTGTGTCAATGAGCATGATTTAAGAATGCATATTTTCTAGTGAAGACATGGTCTAAATTAAGCTATCTGAACTGGGGGAAAAAAAAAACACCACATCCTCCATCTTCCTAAACTGGACAAGACCTTAATTGAATTAGATTAACATTACTGAAAAGCTTCCTTAGCCTGCACAGACGCAATTCAACACCTTTTCCATTCTATTATGTGTGATAAACAAGTGATCTCAGAAAGACAGGTGCATCACAAGCTTGCAAAGTTATCCTGAAATAGTGGGATAGTGTGGGTTTTCTGTAAGACTTTGTAATATAGGAACTAAATGGTTAGACTGCATTTTTGTATGATAGTTATTAAGAAACTAATTGACGCAAACACTTAAGCCAACGATTAGAAGTATAATTATGGATACCTGTAATGCCACATATGGATAGTGGAAAGAATAAAGTTTATGATGGTCATGTAGAAAGATCAGATATGGAAATATGTCTGTGTGGTTACAAAAAGGATAAGTATAAAAGATCTGATTTTGCCTATTACATTTTTGGTTCATCAGGTCCCTAAATCCATATCAACACATTCATGATCTGCTCTGCTGTGCTTCACTGACTGAATTCTTATATCTTTGTTTGCCATAAGGCTTAAGGGTATGTGAGTATGCTATCAGTCCCAAAACCCATATCTCTGTATATTGCTTTAGGTTATTTGGTTATATTAATGAGTTGACTTATTTGGTTGGTAATAAAATTATATATTACTCTCTGTAGTGTATTCCGTTAGTCTTCCAAACAGATTATTTCTTTATTTTTATTAAAGAAAGAACCTTTGCTAAAATATTAGTAATCTTGGTTCAATAATTGATCATGCTACAATGCTGAGTGTTTTGGTTCTAAATTGCTTGTTATGCCTTTTTTGGACATCTGATATCTCCATTCAACTTCATGAATTTAAATACTTAAATTCCATCAAGGTTCCCAAACTAAACTTAACTTTGACCCCTTATCAGTGCCCAACCTTTTCCTATAATCAATTATCTATTTATCCTACAGCTAGTTGGAAGTTTTCAACTAAAATAGTGTTGCTATCTGAATATTTAGTATAATGAAAATTATAAACTAAACATTTTGTTTCACACACTGTTCTTGGGGGTGGGAGGGAATGTATTTTCCCCCATCTCTGATTTATACCTTATTGAGACATAACTCAAGGATGTTCTAATCAAGCCTAATATAAACACACAGCTACTAGTCTTGCATCTTGTAATACCTGTTCTTTTTCTCCTTTCTGAATTGTGATTGATAACTTTGCTTCCAGTCCCATGACATCTGTCTCTTTTACTTTCTTCCCTGCAACCAAAGATACTGCCAAATCCTGCTGGCCTCTTCCCATCCATATACAGAGGACTCAGCATTCACATTCTTCATGAAATTTCCATGGGTGATCCTGCTTTGAGAAGTGGCTGGACATGGAGTCCAGGCAAAATATGGAGGATTCAGAAACCATAGGCTCTTCCTTTTCCATGATGAGAATCTGAAAGGTGGTTTGAAGTGGTCAGGGTCAGTTTGGAGTGAAACTAGTGGGAAGCAGTAGGACTTCACCCTGTGGACAGTCAAGTTTGCTTTGGGTGGTAATGAAGAAAACCATTGAAGAGAATGTTAGCTCTGTTTATAGATACTCCAAGGAGACCATTTGGGTGGAAAATTTCCACACACATCAGTTAAAAGTAGAGTTGGCCAAAATTCAACCAGCAAATAATAATAAATCTCCCCTTCCTGCCCATTTTCCATCTAGCTAAGCAACAATTCAGAAATTTATTTGTTTTTTAATGGAAAAATAGGAGTTCCCTTCTCTGTGGCTTTTTGTCAACTTTACATAAACAAGATGTGAACATACATGTGAAAAAGGAAGCTCTATTCTCTACTGGCCTGTTTAAGGTCATGTAAGCACTGTTAGGATCCTTAGTGTAGACAGTCAACAGCATTTAGGTGCCCTAACTCCACATTTCACACAGTGATTACATTTAGATTACAATGGTAAGTAGTAAAATGAAAGGACCAGATGTTCGAGTTTATTGCCCCAGGCAGACAGGATGAAGAGCATGTATTCAGCTGCGTTGTTTTTTTTTTGTTATTTTATTTTGCTGTTGTCTGCATGGGCATCCAGTGAAATTAAACTAATGAGCTAGCTGATCTAGGCAGATAGAAACTTTGAGAAATGTAGCTCTCATGAATGCATTAATTGTTTATAACTATATTTTGTCCTGTATATAAAAAATAAATTAATGAATTTGATTTAAGGAGGCTGATAGGTCAAAAGACTATTTCTTTAATTTGGTTAGAATTATATTCTGACAAATTCTGCTGGAGTTTGTCACCAATATAATCAATAATTGATGAAGCAGAATGATACGCACACAGAGATATTGATTGTATCAACAAAGTGACTGTTGTAAAACAGACCCCAAGGAGAAACTGCTGAACTTGAATTGATATGCAAACTAGATACTATCAACTTAAATAGAGACTGGGAATGGCTGAGCCATTACACATATTGAATCTGTTTCCTCCATCTTAAGCATCCTCACAGCTTCTTGTCAAACTATCTTAAATAGGCTATCTTGACTTTCACTACAAAAGTATTTTTTCTTCTGCTGACAACAGTTCATCTTAGTTAATTAGCCTCTTAGAGTTGGTTGGGCAACTCCCACTTTTTCATGTTCTCTGTATGTATAAATATCTCCTCACTATATGTTCTATTCTTTGCGTCTGATGAAGTGAGCTGTAGCCCATGAAAGCTTATGCTGAAATAAATTTGTTAGTCTCTAAGGTGCCTCAAGTACTCCTGTTCTTTTTGTTGTAAAATAGAAAGCTTTTCCCTCTTTGCCTTTTTCTATTACAGAGACTGCTCAATATAGTGTAGATATATGAAATTTCACTTTATGTAAATTCTAAACTGATACAGAGCAAATTTTTCATGATAAGGTGAAGTTAGATTTACGGGCTTTAAGAATATGAAGCACTTTTCATATTCCAAGCTTCCACTGCTTCCCTCAAACTATGGAACCTCAGTTATTCCTCCCTTTTATTCATCATCACTATATGGGCTTTGGGTAATCTCAGTAATGGCTTGGATCTATTAATTCAAATTTGACTCACTGTCAGTCAGAAAACATAAATCAACTTCAGGGATTAAAAATTGGAATTTTGGTTTTATTTCATGCTAAATATATTTGTTTTGAGCCTCTTTGCTGCATATGCACTAGAATCAATCATCACATACTACATTGCCCATAACATGAAATATTTTCCATCATTATTTAGCCCTCTTTGATCCTGATGCTCCTGCTGTTCAAAATGTTCATTTCAATCAGTGTGTATTTTACCTTTTTGGTGACAGAAGAATCATTCCCTTGGAAAGATAAGTTGTCAATGGCAGCAGGATTGAAAATGCAATGGAAAGATGATTTCCATTGACTTCAATGGCTTTGGATTGGGGCCTTACAGGAGATCCTTTTGCTTTTTATGAAAAGAGAACTTCGGTATTGCAAACCTAATGCCAAAAGTCATTGAAGTTGTATCTTCCTTTTCTGAGCTATCAGACCATTGTTCCACAGGTCTCCTTCCCTCAGAGAGCTAGTGAGGAACTGCACCACTTCCTGCTTCTGCAAGGCAATCCTTTGCAGCCAAATGCTTTCTCCTGAATGCTGTACCTGTCTGAGCTCAGTACATGTCTGGATGGACCCAGCCACCCTCAGGCTATCCTGAACCTACAGTTGGTGCTATAGCAATGTCACATTCTGCTTATTCCTCCTCTTTCCTAGCCCAGTCTCACAAGCTGACTGTGACTGACACACAGACCTTTGACATTGGAGTTGGGAGTCCTTTTCCTCTCTGGAGCCTCCTGTTAGGTTCTTTGCTCAGTATTGCTAGGCAGACGTTTTACTCCCTCATTACTGCTGCTGCTTCTGGGCTAGTGCCAGTGGAAGCTGCTTCTTGTAGATCCCCAAAACAGTGAGGAGAGCAACTGATTAACTGCTCTATTGCTGTAATTGTGGGTTTATTTGTTAAGGCTGATTCCCCACTCTGGCACTTCGAATGCAGAAGCTGAGGGTCCACAAGAATTCTAAAAAGTACTGGCCACTCCAGGCTTGTATTAAACTCCCAAGGTTACAGCATTTCTCTGACCTTGGGTGGTGGCAGCATCTACCAATCCAAGAGCAACACCCCTTTGAAAGCCCAGGAAGGTGCATTTGGGAATTCTTTCCTGTGGGGTACCCTCAAACCCTTTCACACACACACACCTTCTGGGGAAGAGCTGAGAAGAAAAACAAAGGAAATCAGCTGATGCCACCATTAGACAACACGCACAAACCTCTTAGGAGACACAAATAAATTCTGTTCTTAAAAAGGTAAATTTTATTAAAAATAAAAAGAAAGAAAATACATCTGGAAACTTAGGCTATTGCTAGATTTAAAAAAAAACACTTACAAGGATTAAGCATCAAGAATAACATTCTTGAGGTCCAGTTTAAAAATTACAAGCAAAACAAAAGCTCTTGGGGTCAGCGCAGAGGTGTCCACAAGCCATAAAGAAATAAAGACATAAACCTAATCACGTCTTCCTAGACATTTCCTGATCTACTTACATATCTGGGATTTCAAATGAGTAGTTTGTAGGTATGATACTGATTTTTTCATAACTGGTCCAAGTTCTTACAGCATAGCTGCTCTGTCCCTTCTCTCTGGGAGAACAATACAGACAGACAAAAAGGGAGTCTAGTTTCAATTTTTAAAAAGTTCTAGCCTTCCCATCCTCTCTTCCTTTTACCTATGCCTGCAATGAGACTTTTAACCCATTACAGGTAAAGCAAGTAGAGAACAGCTACTAAGAGGGATTGTATAGCTAACTGGCTGGCTGAGTCCATAACGGGGAGCTCCCCTTCTCCACTTCATTTATCACACTTGTGAATACTTGTATGCTATCTGCAAATAGCAATGGAGAAATATTTCCCTTTTCTATCTGGACCTATGCCTGTAGCACAGGGATTAACAATGTTTGGCATGCAGTCCACCAGGGTAAGCCCCCTGGCAGGTTGGACCATTTTGTTTGGGTTTTTTTTAATTTTTTTGTTTTGTTTTTTACCTGCTGCATTCACAGGTTTGGCTGATCACAGCTCCCATTGGCCAAGGTTCGCTGCTCCAGGCCAATGGGGGCTGTGGGAAGTGGCGTGGGCCGAGTAATGTGATGGTTGCTGCT
Source organism: Chelonoidis abingdonii (assembly GCF_003597395.2). NCBI lineage: Eukaryota > Metazoa > Chordata > Testudines > Testudinidae > Chelonoidis > Chelonoidis abingdonii. Next base: position 194,192,927 of record NC_133769.1, read on the forward strand.
TTCTGCAGCCCCTATTGGCCTGGAGGGGTGAACCATGGGCAGTAGGAGCAGCGATCGGCTGAACCAGCAGACGCAGCAAGTAAACAAACCAGCCTGGCCTGCCAGGAGGCTTACCCTGGCGGACCATGTGCTGAAGGTTGCCAATCTCTGCTGTAGCATATAGCAGTTGGGCAATATCTCAATAGTTTGAAAGTCCTCTAGTAGGCCTTCCTGTCATCTGTTGCAGAAGCCATTCAGAACCCCGCCACAGCAGCAGTACACACAGTAGCTAGGTTTTGTATATTTGTACATAGATAATAAACATCTATTTGGAACCCAACTATGCCATTGTGATTTCCCCATATTCTTAATGTTGTGTAGTGAGCAAGGACACAACAATGCCTCTATGCCTGCACATTGAAGAATAGGCTAAAGGTGACGTAAAACTATTAAGAAGTCTGTACTAGTCAGGTCCTCGCTAGTACTCATGGTGTGAATTAAGAGGGAGTCAAGCACTCATCAAGAGAAATTCAGTTGAGTAGTGAACTCTATTTCCAGTATTAACTGTTTAAAAATGGAGGTTGCAAATTGTCATCATCCTTTTTAGGCACAGATTTCAAGTAAGGTGACAAATTCACTGAGCTACATTATCCATGTGAATAGAGGAATTTCTTGCATTACACCACAGACATGATGGATGAGACAGTAAATTTATTTTTATGGCAGACAAGTGCTTAGCAATCTGCAAAAAGTATTCTGGGTTATTGCCAGGAATACCTCTCTTATGCCGAATAAAGCAAAAAAAAGTTAAACAGGGGAAATATTTGTCTCGTGTGTTCTGTCATTACCTCTCTATGCCCTTCCTAAGAGTGGAATAGGATTATCACTGGAGTAAAGCTAAACTTTAGTTAAGGTCAATATGAATTATAGGGAATGGATGTCAGCTGCCATTATTAAAACAGTAACTAATTTCCTTGTTTCTTAAAAAAATGGAGAAAATTGGCATTCAACCTTTAAGAGATGATGAACCGAAATTTAAGAATTAAGCCTCCATCTCTCTGTAAGGTTACTGAAGTTAACTGAGTTACACCAAGGCTAATTTTGATCCATACTGTTCAGACTATAGAAATTGCATACTGAGATTATTTATAGAGAAATAGCTAAAGCATTTATCCCAGAAGATGAACAAAAGATCCTATTTCAGCTAAAACATCAAAACAGGCATTTTCACTTCATTTAGCTGTGTCAATGATGTAATCCATCTGAATATCTTTTTTGTTTGTTTGTTTCACTTTAGGGCACTTATCATGTCTATTCCATACCATCACTGCACCACCTACAAAAAAAAAAACAAAAAATTCACTTGAGAACTCTAGACTGAGTATTCTTCAACAACATGGAAAATTCCATTTGGTAAGTCAATTTGTTCTTTTGGTCTCAGAATCTTGTCTATAATAGTAGTAATTGAAGCACTGTTTTGCTGAGTATTAGTGTCTATAGATTTCTCTGATAGGATTAACTCCAGTAAATTCCTGTTCAAAAGCCACTGAGGTCAGTGGAAATACTCCCATTGAGTTCAGTGGGTTTTGAATTAGGGCTTTAGTCATGATTCAGCAAACACTTAATGCTTGTGATTAGTCCGATAGAACTCAAACGGTTAGATATGTGCAAAAAGCCAAGCACGTGCTTCTATGGCCTAAAAAGGAATTTAAATTACAGTATCTCTAAAATATGGCCATTTTCCCAATAAGAATTGAAAACTGCATAACTTTAGAGCATGGCTTAGTTGGATGGAGAAGGGGAACAAAGACACCTGGAGACTGTGGAACTAGTGAAAGGTGTCTTAAGGTTGAAGATTTCTTGATTCACTGAGATTAGAAAGGAACTAAATGTGAAATTGTCTACTTCTCACTGATGTTTCTCTGTATCTCTAGTGACTATGTATTTGATCTTAAACTGAGTTCAAAGATTCTCCACTTTTTCCATATTACATCCCCTCCCCATCCCAAAATAAACTACCAGCAACTGGGGATCCTCCTTCCTTCAACTTGTCTAGAACAGGAGGTGGCTAAAACCAACTAGACAGCCCTTTGTGATCTATCATCTCTCATATCTCTCCGATTCTTTGCTTTGGATTACCATTTACTCTTATTTCCCCTACCCCTTTAAATTCCTAAATGTGACCTCTTCCTGGAGAACTGCCAGAACCAAACACCAATTCTTTATGCCATCTAAAAATGTGCAATTCAACTAACTGCAGTAGTAATTAATTGACTGCTAAAATCTCATGGGGAGGGGGAATCAAGAAAATGAGAATAATATGATTAACATTTGTATAATCTATAAAAATCAAAACAGACCCCTGATTGACCATAACTTGTTCCAATTTTTTCTTAAATCCAACAGAAAGGATAAAATTCAATATTACAGCTGGATGAATGATTCTCAAAAAAATATTTCCACTGAAATTTGCTTATTTTTTAGATCAAAGTGTTTACAAATTGGGAAATGTTAGTAAAATTCACAATTTAAAATAGTAAAAAATTCATGCAAAAAAATTGCTGTGGGGATAGTTGCAAATATTTACAAATCCATTAACCATGTCTTCTCAAAAACATATAGTTATAAATGATTCTCTTCTCGGTTATTGCCCACTCTTTATCTCAATATTGAGGAAAAATAATTAGCAGTGAAAGAGTTAAAATGGTAAAGTCAACATTTTTCCTTTACATTTTAGTCTCCAAATCTCTTCTGGAGCTAAGAATTATTGTGTTTTCATTTGCTCAGTCTCATTATTGGTTTATCTTACTATGTTCTAAGTGAGCCAATTAGCTCATATCTCAGATTTGTTTATTTGGGATACTGTTAAATGGAAACAGTAACAAAGAATCCCGTGGCACCTTATAGAATAACGTATGTATTGGAGCATAAGCTTTCGTGGGTGAATACCCACTTCATCAGACCCATGAAAGCTTATGCTCCAATACATATGTTGTTCTATAAGGTGCCACAGGATTCTTTGTTACTGTTTACAGATCCAGACTAAAACGACTACCCCTCTGATACATGTTAAATGCAAGATGCTTTTCATATCCTGGAAAATATTATACTTCCATGAGATCACAATTTTTCTATTCCCAATTACATAAAAAGTTTGAAAGGAACAAGCCTCATCACCTTTCTAAAACGTATCAGTATCTGTCCTGGACATTTTACACATGAAATGGACAGCTCAGACTCAAAAGTACTCCTTGCACAATCTAAGTTTACAAGGTAGTGTATTTTGTACAATGGATAAAAAGATTAAGGATTAGATTCAAAAATAATTATAGCAGTTCCTCCCACTATGCACCTGTAATTTTTTTTGTTTGTTTTTTAATCTGAAAAATCCATTCGGGTTAATAGCCACATCCAGTTTAACAATTAAATTTCACATACACATTTAGGTTAGAATATGGCCCTAATTTTTTTCTGATTCCTTTGAGTGCTCAAACTACATATCACCTCTCTGGCCTGGTCTACACTATGGGGTTAGGTAGAATTTAACTGCGTGAAGTCAATTTAAAAATGAATGCATCCACACAACCAACCCTGTTCCATTGACCTAAAGGGATCTTAAAATCAACTTCTGTACTCCCCTTGCCAGGGAGGAGTAACACTAGAATCTACTTTGCTGGGTCAAATTTGGGGTAGTGTGGATGCAAATTGATGGTATTGGCCTCCTGGAGCTCTATTGTGACTGCTCTGGACAGCACTTTGAACTCTGCTGCACTAGCCAGGTACACAGGAAAAGCCCTGGGAACTTTTTTTAATTTCATTTCCTGTTTGGTCAGCATAGTGAACTCGGCACAACAGGTGACCATGCAGTCACCTCAATCATAGAGTGTCCCTGAGGTTATCACAGATTAGATGGCGAAAAAAATATTTTCTGAGCAGTCCTCCCAAACTGATATGGCGCAGCTTAATGAATGGAGGCATTCAGTGGCAGAGGCCAGGAAAGAATTAAGTGAGTGCAAAGAGCGGAGGCGGGACACAATGGTGAGGCTAATGGGGGAGCAAACGGACATGATGAAGCATATGTTGGAGCTACAGGAAAGCCAACAAGAGCACAGACCCCCACTGCGTCCACCGTCTACCCTCATCCCCATGTTCCATAGCCTCCTAACCCAGATGCTCAAGAACACGAGGGTGGAGGCTCCAGGCACTCAGCCACTCGACTGCAGAGGGTGGCCCAAGCAACAGAAGGCTGTCATTCAAACAGTTTTATTTTTAGTGTGGCTACAATAAGCAATGTGGCCTAGTCTTTCCCTTCTCCCCCACAGCCCCCTGGGCTGCCTTGTCCATTATCTCATTTTTTTAATTAATAAAGAATGCATGGTTTCAAAACAATAGTTATCTTATTTCAAAGGGAGGAGGGTGGTTGCCTTACAGGGAATTAAAATCAACAAAGAGGGTGGGTTTTCATCAAAGAGAAACATGCACAACTGTCACACTGAAGCCTGGCCAGTCATGAAGCCTCTCTGATGCGCATCGCGCCTTGTTGTGCTCTTCTAATCGCCCTGGTGTCTAGCACAAAACAATTGTCTGCCATTGCTTTCACAGAGGGAGGGGAGACTAACGACATGTACCCAAAACCACCCACAACAATGTTTTTGCTCCATCAGGCATTGGGAGCTTAACCCAGAATTCCAAAGGGCGACAGAGACTGCAACGCTCCATAAGTCGATACTAGCCATGGTAGTGAGAAAGGATGCACTCCTCCAACTTAGTGCGCTTAGTGTCAGGGCCGGCTTTAGGCCGATTCCCCAGAATCAGGCCCCGCGCCTAAGAGGCCCCTACGCCTTAGGCGCCTTTTTAATTGTTTTTACTCACTCAGCAGCGGTCCAGGTCTTTGGGTCCACTTTGGTGGCAGGGAGGTCTTTCACGTGCTCCAGGTCTTAGGTGGCAATTCGATGGTGGGGGGGTCCGCAGAAGAGTCGGAGCAAGGGAAGGACCTCCCGCCGCTGAAGTGCTGCCGAAGACCTGGACCACCACTGGGTATTTAAATAGGGCTCCGCAGTTCCTAAAGCTGGCCCTGTTTAGTTTGGACATACACAATCAACTGTATAAAATCAATTTCTAAAAATTGACTTCTATAAAATCGACCTAATTTCATAGTGCAGATATACCCTTAGTTCCTCAGAGATGGACTCTGTGTAGTAGGATGCCAAAATATACAGATAAAAGCACAATGCTAAGGAACACAGGTAAAGAACAGGAGAGGTAGAAGGACTGAGAAAGGCATATAAATCATTTAGTACATGGGGACTCTTTGACATTGTGCTAATTATAGATTTGATTCAAGCTGAAAGTTAAAAACCTGTTAAGATACATAGTCCTATTTAGCTTGTTTTTCAACTCAGTTAATTTCAGTGACTCAGCTTAATTATTGTAACTAAAATAGACCAAATTCATCTCAAGTCTAACTATGCTGACTAGGTTAAAGATAAAACTTAGATGAATTTGCCTACTAGACCGGATTCTGTCCTCTGATATACAGGTCTAAATCCCATCCACATAGAGCCATGTAACCCAACCTGAACCTAATGGGATCTGATTACAAGTGTCCGGTTTGGGTCAGATATAAAAATTGCTCAACACTCTTGAGCTTGGGTTGTAGTCTTTGATCACCTCTTGTTACACACAGGGTCAATGTGATGGTGGCTGTGTGCCCTATCCCACTTCTACCCTGCTGTGATGTGTGCTCTGCGGAGTGAGAAGTGCTGCAGTTCATCAGTGCACACACACTTCAAGCACATACAGCACAGTGAGGTGGTGGCAGCCAGCAAGAATGGGTCACACGACCACTGTGTTGACCCCTGGGCTGAAGGTAGCTGGAGTTGGATTGTGGGCATGCGTTTTGGGGAGTGGGAAGCCCCCACCAGGTCACACCCCAAGGATAAGGAGATGGCTCTGAGACAGGTTCAGGGAGATCAGCCTGGGGTGAGGAGGGGAACTGGCCACCCTGCTGATGTGTGGTGCTGGGCTGGAATATCAAGCTGCAGGACAGAGAGTGGGTCTGGGGCGTAATTAACCTAGGTGGCTCTGCAGAAGAAACAAAGTAAAGAAAATGGAGACCAATCTGACAGCTAGACCCTTGCAATGTGAACTGTACCTGCTGGGTCCTAGCTACATGGGTCAGGTCAGGTCAAGTATGAAAACCACCCATACGCTTCAGCTTGGGTTCAGATTGGCTGGGTCTACTTAGGTTAGGTCAGGTTTTAAATTCAGGCAGAGCAGACCCTTATAGCCATGTATCTGTGCACAGACAGTGATTTTAAGGGAAATAAGATATAAAAAAAATAGGAAGAAATCCACACCACCTCCTCATCCTGAGCAACCCAACTGAGGGATGTGGGAATGCACAAGGTTTCTAACTGAAGGTATATTTCATCCCTTACGGTGTTATGAATGCTAACAACTAGGTGCTGTAAATGGTTCACCTAGAAACTATTACCCATCTTAAATTGGGATGGATTTGCCTTTAGTGTCTGTCTTATGCAAACGTTGAAAGAGGTTTCCAAATCTGAGCTGACATTGTTGGTTCATCCCTACCCACCACATCCCTGCCCCTCACCTAGAATGCATAGCCTCCAGGAAGGTATTTTAGTGAAGTTGGAATATTCCAAGTGCCTACCTGTGCCTGCTGAGAGAGTTTTCTTAAGTGTGAGTAGAACTTAACTTTTAGAAAGAATCTGCAGGGGCTAGCTTACTATCTGCTTCTCTGAATGGACATTGCAGGGTCTATGTTGTGTGACCTACATGAATTGTATCCAGAAAGGTCCATACAGTTCAGCTAATAAGAGAAACCACAGATTACCTCAAGTACTAGCTACCTGACAAATCCTTCTTTTTTTATTACTTGCCTTATGTTTATATCTGAGTCAAGTACATGGGTGCTTTAAAAAAACAAAACAAATTACACTTCCTATTTTAAGTGAACTCAGCTCTTTCTGGCACTAATCACAAGCAGGTTATACTCTGTTATAGTGATTACATTGGCCTGAGTACTTGATTGTGAAGTAATTATACTTAGCAATTGTGCATTGCTTTACATGTGTCAACATAGCTAAGCATCATTATTCCCAATGTATAGAGGAAGAACAGGAGACACAGATGGCCCAGTCTAGACTGGTAAGTGGCAGAAATTACTCTGACTTCAGTGGAATTGCACACATGGTAACATTAGGCCAGAATTTGGCTAAGATTGAGAGATTAAGTCTGATATTTCCAAAGCAGTCTAGGAGATTTAGACACGTCTTAATAAATTTTCTCCTGGTTCTACCACAGTTTTTTTTCTGGACAGATCACTTACGATGAGATTTTTAACTCAATCTAGGGTGATTTCTGTGGAAGATGTGTGTCTAAATCCCTTAAACCTCCTTGAAAATCTCAACCAAAGTTGTTTGCTCAAGGCTATACGGCAAATCTATGGCAGAAATCGGAGCAGAAACCAGGAATTTACTCACCTCAGTTTCATGATTCAGCTATTATTGAATGCCTATGGTACCTATGGCAAAGGCATATAGACTTTTATCTGTACAAACTGAGAGCCTGGGCACCCCAGAATACCTCTTTAGATGCTGTGATTCATTCCTATAAAATCTTGTTGTGTGAAGTGTTGCTGACTTTCCCCTGCCCTCTTCATTTTTGCCCCACGCATCACTAGTAGAAATAATACATATTTTATTAGGGCTGTCAATCACAATTAACTCACATGATTTTAACTAATAAAAAAGAATCACAATTAAAAAAATTAATTGTGATTAATCACAGTTTTAATCACACTATTAAACAATAAAATACCAACTGAAATGTATTAAATATTTTGGATGTTTTTCTACATTTTCAAATATATTGATTTCAGTTACAAAACGGAATACAAAGTGTACAGTGCTCACTTTATATTTTTATTACAAATGTTTGCACTGATAAACAAAAGAAGTATTTTTCAATTTACCTCATAAGTACTGTAGTGCAATCTCTTTATCATGAAAGTGCAACGTAGAAATGTACATTTTTTTGTTACGTAACTGCACTCAAAAACAAAACAATGTAAAACTGTAGTGCCTACAAGTCCACTCAGTCCTACTTCTTGTTCAGCAAATAGCTAAGACAAACAAATTTGTTTACATTTATGGGAGATAATGCTGCCTGCTTCTTATTTACAATGTCACCTGAAAGTGAGAACAGACATTCACCTGGCCCTGCTGGTGACACCATTCTAACATCCATTGACCTCCAGAATTTGTTTACCTCTGCCTGGGCCCATACCTTTGACAGGAAGGACTGATGAAAATATTTGCACCCCTCAACTCCTTCATTCTCACTCCCTGAGCCCTATAGTCACTTCTGATCTGCTAAAGGTCATGTCTTGTGGTATCATTAGTGCCCTTATGAATGAGCAGTAACGGGTAGCAGTCAGAGAGCCAGATAATTTTTGACAATCCTTCCGTAATGTCTCAGATATGGGCCCTTGGCAGGCAACACACCTCCCAATATGCTAGTTCAGGCCCGCACATAGAAAATGTAACCAATTTAATGTAAGTAGAAAGGTTACTTCTCCCTTACTAGTGTGCTTATATTCCTGAAAATCTTGGTGGTGGGTTGTTTTTTTTTTTCAGAATTGTGAATGATAGAGAGGAAATATTAAATCATGTTTGTCTTCTTTTATGTATACATGCTTCTACTATATGGCAGGTAAAGCTAATTTTAGTGTAAGGTGAAAAATGAAATGCCAGAAGACATTAAAGATTAGGAGGTAATATGCCATGCTTCCATTCTTGCTTCCATGATCCTTTGGCATTATTCAATACTTTACTCTAAATTTGGGAAAATTGACTTTAATAGAGAGTGATACATATTGATGTAGTGAGTAGTGACTGCTCTATATGTAGTGCAGTTCCAGATTAGCATTCTCCTATTCAAGTCAGACCATGTTTCCTTTATATACTTGGAAATACACTTGACACATTTGAGTAACAGCACAGAATAAGCAGGAAAAACAGTTGCTATTGGAATTTGCTGCCTAAAATTACTTCTGGACAGGAAATATGAATACTTTGTTTCTCCAGTCACATCAGGAAGACTGACACTTTTATTATAGTTTTGTTTTGTAATCCCAGTAAGTGCTACTTATTACACTACACTATGTCATTTAAATAGGTTAAGGGCTTTACAGTATTTGTTCAAAATAAATGTGCAAGCTTACTCTTATTCCGCATTGATTTTCATAAAAGAAAATGAGTAAACGTTGGGTACATAACAAATTGCTGCTGAAAGGCAATTTGGCTTCTGTGCTAGAAGGTCAGAAGAACGGGTCAAAGAGTCTAGAGGACCTTAAAACAAACAAAGAAACAAAAATAAGGATTTATATTTAAAAACCCATAAGAACAAGTAAATTAGGCCAGACCAGTATCCTGTCTTCTGACAGTGACAAGTGCCAGGTGCTTCAGAGGGAATGAACAGAACAGGTAATCATCGAGTGATCAATCCTATCATCCACTTCCAGATTTGGGCAATCAGAGGCAAGAGAAACCTAGAGCATTGAGTTGTATTCTTAACCATCTCAGCTAACAGCCATTGATGGACCTATCCTGTATGACTTTAACTAATTCTTTTTTGAATCATGTAATAGTTTTGACCTTCAAAACATCTCCTGGAAAATAATTCCCCAGGTTGACTGTGCATTGTGTGAAGAAATATTTCCTTTTTTTTATTTTAAACCTGCTGCCTATTAATTTCATTGGATGACCCCTGGTTTTTGTGTTAAGTGAAGGAGTAAATAACACTTCCTTATTCACTTTCTTCCCACTATTTACAACTGTGTGGACCTTGATCATAGCCCTTCTTAGTTAGCTTTTTTTCAAATTTGAACAGTCCCGGTCTTTTTAATCTCTCCTCAGATGGAAGCTGTTTCATACCCTTAATAAGTTTTTGTTGCCCTTCTCTGTACCATTTTCAATTCTAATATATCTTTTTTGAAATGGGGTGACCAGAACTCTATGTAGTATTCAAGGTGTGGGAGTACCATGGATTTATAGAGTGGTATTATACTATTTTCTTTCTTATTATCTATCACTTTCCAAATGGTTCAGTTCTGTTTTCTTTTTTGACTGCTGCTGCAGTTTGAGGGTGTTTTTAGAGAACTAGCCACAACTACTTCAAGATCTTTCTCCAGTACTAACAACTAATTTAGAGATTCCTTTGAAACTCTTAGCAGTCTGCTTTGGATTCAAGTATCTTGTGTAATTTTTGATCATCTGCAAATTTTACCACTTCATTCTTTACCCCTTTTTCAAGATCATTTATGACTGGATTGAATAGCACTGGTCCTAAAACAAATCCCTGGAGGACCTCACTATTTACTTCTCTCCATTATGAAAACTGACCATCTAACCCTTTGTTTCCTGTCTTTTAACCAGTTACTGATTCATGAGAGCATTTGTCTTCTGATCCCTTGATTGTTTACTTTGCTTATGAGTTTTTGGTGAGGAATCTTGTCAAAGACTTTCTAAAAGTCCAAGTACATTCAGGGCCGATGCAAGGACGTTTCACACCCTAGGTGAAACTTCCACCTTGCGTTCCCCCGCCCCTTCCCTGAGGCGCCCCCCCTCCCACAACAGGTCCCTCCTTCCACCCTGAGGCACCCCCCCTGTGTTAGCTACCCCCCCTATGCCCTGAGGCGCCCCCCCGCCCCAGCTCACCCCTGCTCTGCGCACGAGCACCCCGTCGCTGCTTCACTTCTCCCGCCTCCCAGGTTTCCGGCACCAATCAGCTTAGGCACCGCAAGCCTGGGAGGCGGGAGAAGTGAAACAGCTATGGCGTGCTCGGGGAGGAGGCAGGGCAGGGGTGAGCTGGGGCAAGGAGTTCCCCTGCGTGCCACCCCGCCCCCCTTACTTGCTGCAGGCGGCCCTCCCTGCACTCCCCTGCCCCAGCTCCCTCCTCCTAAAAGCTGGCGGCGACCGGGGTGGCCGAAGATCCGGCCGCCAAGGTTGCTGCTGAAGAAAATGCCACCCCCCAAATGCTAGAACCCTAGGCGATCGCCTAGGTCGCCTAAATGGTTGCACCGGCCCTGAGTACATTATATCCCCTGGACCACTCTTGTCCACATGTTTGTTGACTCCCTCAAAGAACCAAACCAACCAACCAAAACCCAGAAACAATACCTTTCTTTGCTATTTTAATATATTTGTTACTTCTGAACTTCTCCCTATTATTGTAATATCTTTTAAATAGGAATACATTTCCACAGTGGAAGGATACACTACACAAATTGCTCATTATGCTTTTTTATATTTTTCAAAAGGAGAGAGAAATAAAATGTGAAATGGATGAGCCATACTCTAATAGCAATAAGCCACAGCAGAGTGTGCATTAGTAAGCCATTGTTATTCTTGAGGGCTTAGCTTTTGGCCTCACGCTGCAAAACACAGCCATAAAAACGGCCATACTGGTCAGAACAAAGGTCCATCTAGCCCAGTATCCTCTCTTCCGACAGTGGCCAGTGCTAGGAGCCCCACAGAGAAAGAACAGAACAGGTAATCATCAAGTGATCCATCTCCTGTCACCTATTCCCAGCTTCTGGCAAATAGAGGCTAGGGACACCATCCCTGCCCATCCTGGCTAATAGCCATTGATGGACCTATTCTCCATGAATCTATCTAGTTCTTTTTTGTACCCTGTTATAGTCCAGCTGAGACTTACAAATGCCTGCTATTGCACAACCTGTTGTGGCTTTTTTACAGTATTTATATAGTACCAGTCATGAATTAGGTGCTTTACAGATTGGCAAGAAGACATGGTGTCTGTCCTGAAGAGTTTACAATCTAAATAATATTGTATGAATTTTATAAGTACCAGCTAGAAAATGTAATTCTTTGAACTGCCATAAAGTCATTTAGTTTCGGTATCATAGAGCACTTTATAGACATTAATTAATTAAACCTAATATTAATCAATAATGTATCTCACATGGCTATTTTATTATCCTCATTTTATGGGTAGTTAAACTGAGGCACACCAAGCTATTTTATACACAAGTATTTCTCAAAAAAATGTCCATAACTTTTTGTTACCTCATTGCCCAACCTGAGAGACTTTGTGCTAGATTTTTCATAGGCGGTTGGCACCTGCAACTTCAGCTGAAGTCAATCCAAGCTGCAAATGCCAAAAAACAAGTGCTAGATATCAAATGTTAGACACCTCGAATTAGCAGACAGTTTAGTCTAAGTGACTTGTGCAAGGTTACCATGCTAGTCAGTGACAGAATGGGGAATATCATTTAGGAATCCCAACTCCCAATCTACTGCTCAAACTAATTAATAATGCAGTTCCTCTCATATTGATCATGAACATGAAAAGATCAGAATCAAATACAGGCCCAGAGAGTATTACTTCCATGTACTTTAAAGTGAAGTAAAGTCCTCCATCAAATAAATTGAACTACCATCCTGAAAATGAGTATATTTGCCTGTTGACCTCTTTGCCCCTCTAACACGTAACCATTATCTCTTCTTCATATGAACCTTTGCTTATTCTTGTCTTCTGGGACAAAGTATAGCAACCCCTAACAAATCCATGATAGTCTATCCCTAAACTATATAGCCACTCTCTCCTTGGTCACCTGTTACATTCAACTATTTCTTCAGCACTGTTGTTCCTAAGTACAGTGTTGAGGTTCCTAACTCCACTCCCTACATTCATATTTGCCAGGATGGTCTGCCTTTACTTTTATGACTCCTGGCCATCCGTCCTTCCTTTCCCTACTATAGCAATCTGTATTGGCCAGTCCTCAAAATACAGCCACTTGGGAATTAGCCAGCTTCCTAAGGGCTAGAAAATGGCTGAAAAGTGGGGATATAGTTTCTGATTCCAGTCCTTTTTTACTTGGAAACTAGAAGAAAATATTATCTTGTTAGAGTGTTCTATCATGATTTAATTAGGGTAGTCACTATGTTATATGGGTGCAAATAAAAATGGGCAGATTCTTTGGCATGAAGAGAGTGCAAAACATCTACATTTTCCCTGAAGGGAATAGTTCTGCAATGGGTAAGTCTCTGGTGATCACAGAGTTAGTATGGAGTATTCTTCATTTTCCCACAGCTTTTGGCACAGGGGATGCTGGTGCCAGGGAGAGTTCAGGGAGGTGTGAGGAGCAGCAGTAGCAGGAGTACAATAAATTCTGGCTATCACTAGCTAGAATACTCATTTGACACATAACCAGCTTCATCATGCTCTACTGAGATCAGCAGAAGATGGATGACATATAAAATCTGGCCCAGAGGCTTTTTGCACCATTTAGTTTCATATATAGCAGCCTAGAATATACTATATATAGTAATTCTTCCCTCATCCTGGACTGATTTGTCTAGACATGATGGTGTGATACTATGTGATGGTACAAAGTATGTCCCTGTATAATGGTGAATATTGTAGAACTCTGTCATTGTGGAAATTTCTGTCCATATACTTTGTCAAATTTATAAACTCCTTGATTTGTGACTTCAGTTATTGCCCTAACACATAATAAAGTGCATTCTACTTTGAGCAGAATCTGCTACTCAACTGCAACTACAGCTGAATCTGCTACTAATAAAACTACTCAAATCACAGTATTAAAGAACAAGAGAAGAATTAAAAACCAGTAACAGTTAAAAAAAATTATATAAGCAAATTAAAGCAATGACTTATAACAAACTGCTTCAATAGTTAGCTTTTAAATAGCTTTTCAACATTTTGTATTCAGAAAAGGCTAAACATGCCAAGGTGAAGGGAATTTCAGTGATACAACCCAGATTCTCCTGTGGTTGAACTCTGAGTGTCTGCTAATATAGTCTATTATTTATTCCGCACAAAATTTCACATATTCATTTAAAAAAATCATTTAATTCTTGTCTGTTAATTTATTATCCAAAGCAATAAACTATCTTGTATATACAGCTTCATAATGTTTCATTGTAACTGTGTATTTGCTATTAAAAGAAGAGCAGAAACAATCTTTTCTACATTAGAAATCAAGTTCAGCAGGAAATGTATCAGTTGACAAGATTTGGGGCCACATTGGGAACCCCTTACTCATTTTGACAGTACCTTAATTCCCAAAATAGTCTCATTAAAATTAATTGGACTACTGTAGTAGTAAGATACTGCTACTCACATTAAGCAGTATATCACAATAGTCTTTTGTGATTTGACCTCTCCAGTCAATTTCCTGGTCATGACCTGAATTGCCAACAATGTTTCTTCTCTTTAAAACATTGTACTGGCATCATTGTACATACCTCCCTGAAATGTTACAAATTAAATAACATGAATGGTGCAGCTGCATAGTAGAGTCCATTATTGTGACACAGAGTAGATTTGCAGTTATGATTGAAGGCCTTAAGAGTGATTTCTGAGTAAAGATCCAGGGCTTGAGTGTGACTGGCTCTTAAGAGGCTAGGCAGGGTGAAAGGACACAAAGAGCCTTTTATTTATTGGTAGACATTTATTCTTTGAGATAGGATAAGCCATTCATTATACTATACAATAATTTATATTGAACTAGATCTTCTGTTTGTAATCTAGCTCTAAGTAAGCAGCACTGCACCTGAAGCAGCCCAGACAGGGAGTTGGGGAGTTACAGTCTCCCTCTTGTTCTCCACACTGCTTGCAGAAGGGAGTAAACAGGGACACATCTACACCCCCGGTGTAATCATGAAACACTGCTACCAGTTGCACTGGAGGATGGGATCTAGGCTCTGCCTTCTCCAGCCCACTCCCCTCGTGGCTTTGCTGAGAGGACATAGAGGCTCCAGCTCGTGCAGCTGCCTTTCCCTTTTTCCCAGGACACTGGCAAAAGGGTGTGCCTTGCTTACCCTTACTGGCTGTATAGTAGGCTAAAGTCTGGCCTATTTTGAATTCACAATGTAAATATTATTTTGTGAAATGGGTGCCCAGGAGCATTTATTTTTTTAACCTATTCTTAGTAGGAGTAAAGTATTTTTAGTGGTTATCTAGTGAGAATTACCTAATAAAATGGTGCGTTTTTCTTAGTTAGTATAATGACAGTGGATTGGGCCAAGTGAACTGTGCAAACAAATGCGATGATACCTTCAGAATATTTAATCTATTATTTATGAGTTTAGATTTAAGGTGAGTACAAATGTTGCTACCAACTGGTTTTATGCAAGGTTTTCCTGTTTCCATTTAAAATACATCTGGCTTCTGATACAATACAAATTTTAAAGGCTTCTCAGTAGGCAGCACCACATGTTTTGTCCCAAAGAGATACATAAAGAAAGGGAGAGAAGAGTGTGTGAATAAAAAAAGCTATAGTCAGACAGAATTTGCCCTTCATTGCAATTTAATACTCACTGATATGGGATTAGGACAAAGACATGCTGAAAGACTAAGGATTTTACTGGGACCCTTCAGAATGATATTACAGTGAGATTTGTAGCACCAAAGCTGATGAAAATTAATGCTTGCTGTGTAAGTTGCTGTCATGCTGGACTGGGGAGCATGCTTTCACTGCCTTCCAGAGTCCATTCATTTGGGATTTCTTGATGTTAACACATTTCCAACTAACTTGGTGGAAAAACTACATCCCTGCCAATATTTAATTGGACAAAATTAGTGGAGAGGAACCTGCAATGTTAATGTTGAATTTTCCTTATTGTGGGGAAAAGGTGGCTTCCACTTTCAAACAGAGAAGAGGGATGATGAGAGGGAGAGAAAAGAAAGAGAATCCAACTTTCCTTAAGTCTTTTAATTTAATCTCCTTTTTTATCTGGGTCCCTTATTCACATTTTTCTTTTTTTTTTCCAGTCTCCTCCAATTTAACACCACTGCTCCTAACTGTCCTCTTTCATCTGCTTTATCAAGGATCATAAGGTAAATTATAAATGGGATTGCACTGTAACACAATTGGTTTTGAGTTCACTACTTCCTACACTTAGCATTGATGCTAAATGTACATTGTAGAATTGTCCACACGGTCAGAATTTCAATTGGTATGTGTATTTTGTCTTTAGAGAGAGGGGCCCAATTTGAAAAATACCTCTGTTAAACTTTTATTGTGTTTGCAATGGGATATTCAAAACCTCAATCCTGCAGGCAACTCTGCATGGACAGATGCCAATTTACTTCAATAGGGTTTGCAAGGATTGAGGGATCCCCCCTGCAGAATTATTCATTGTATTGGGCCCAAATCTTCTGATGCTGAAACTGGAACATACAGACCTCCCTGCTGAGATACAGATGATAATTCAATGTTAGTTTTCCCCCCTAATTTCACTAATACACTAACACATGCATTCATTTTTTAAAGGAAAATATGACCAGCTGGGATATATTGGCAATGTGAGTAAACATTGGGGAACATTTGAGATCAATATATCAGGTCAACTCCATTTAATGCTGTTGAGGCAAATACAGCACTTTTTATTCAGGTAAGGAATGCTGAATACTTTTCTTTCTTTTTCTTCTCTCCTGTAATGCAGTATTACCTGAATTCTCAGACTGAATCTTATTGCAAATCTTATATTTCATTTTAAAGAAGATCCTGTTCTTGGCAGGTTCTAGATTGAAAATGCCTGATAATTAAGTTCTCTATGCAGCAAAGAGATCAAAGATTGAATGGCTGTGGCATATGAACTGCCATCTTAGATGTGGCCCTTTAATGGGGCATTATTGAACAGCAATGAATATCAGTCTGGAAAAGCATGTACCAAGACAAGCAAATTCCTTTCAGGCAATCCACTAGTCTTTGAATAACAACACGTTTTCAAGCACTATAAAATGCAGAATTGTACCTAGCCTGGAGACATATAGAAGAGAAGATACAGCGACACTTTTATGTGGAATAAAATGCTTCCTTTTCATATCATGCTGTTTATCTTTTGATAGTTTAAGTACCAAAATCTGCCCATCAGTATTTTTAATATATGATCTAACAATTCGGGGGAAAAAAACACATGTAAAAGGGCATGCAGTGCGAAGCCATACTGATAATGGAGAGCTTTAATAATGACTCATTTAAAAAAGGGGAATGAAAAATACTATCTGAATAGGTTTCAGAGGGGTAGCCATGTTAGTTTGTATCAGCAAAAAACAATGAGGAGTCCTTGTGGCCCCTTACAGACTAACAAATTTATGTCTGAGTAGAGACATATAAAAATGCTTTTAGTAAAAAATGTCCTTAATTTTACTTGATTACAGCACTTCCCAGGTGGTGATTATTATAGTTCAAATTACAAAACAGTTTCAATTATAAATCACACTATTTCCACATTCACAACTTCCCAAAACACTGATGCCTGGGACTAAATTTTTCCATGCTTGTAGTTTGCTTGCTTTGTTTTGACTATAGAGTATGACATACCCCTGGTGTTATCTGGACTGGTGAGCTGCAACGTCAATCCTTGACTCTGGAAGCCAACCATTCCCTGATCTTCTGTGAGAACCCCCACTTCTGGGCTGTTCACGCACAGCCTCTGGGATGTAAGCTGCTCCTTGGATTGTGCAGCTGAATGACACTGGCCAATATCTCCGGTGCCAGACACAACCCTAGGAACCTCCATCTTGCAGTGTCCAGTTACATCGGCTGGACACTTCAGGATTATATGAGTTGGTCAATTTAACAAACAAATTGATAACACCAGGCTTGTTATCCCAAGGGGAGTCTCTGACATGCTGTAAACCAAATGCCCTGCTTCAGGTAGAATAATACATTTGTTTGTTTAACTACCAAGACAGATTTTAAGTGATTATAAGTCAAAACACAAGAAGTCAGATTTGGTCAAACGAAATAAAAGCAAAATGCTTTCTAAGCTGATCTTAACACTTTCAATGCCCTTATGAACTTAGATGCTTCTCATCACAGGCTGGCTGGTTACTCTTCAGCCAGTCTCTCCCCTTTGATCAGAGCTTCAGTCACTTGGTGTGGTGTCTGTAGATGTGAATGGACGAGAGAAAAAGCATAGCAAACGTCTCTCAGTGTATCATGAGCCTTCAGAAGACACACAACATGACAAACTTTGCATTAGATACCACACAATCATATTATAAAGATGGACATGCTTGGTGCTGGGTGTTCCCCTGAGAACATCACAGAGAGGAACTTAGGTGTAGATCCTGCAAAGAATTATATATGTGCTTAATTTCAAGCACATAACCAGTTCAATGTGAGTTTAAAAGTAGACATCTGTGTACATGTTTGTGTGATCTGGCTTAATTTTAAAAAGTATGGTAGCAGCTTCTGAGTTGTGCAAAGATGAAAAATGTTTCCCATTCTTTTTATAAAGTATTGCTATAATTTTTGAAACATGAAGTCTCAACAATAACTTAGCTTTAAAATGTACTTCAGTGAACATAAGGATATATGAAGTTAAGTTTGTGAGGAAATCCTTTTAGGATCAAGACCTTGATTGGTAAGTAGTTTCCATGATGAAATTATCCCTTATGGGTTGTTATTGTGTAGGAGAGTGGAAAATCTATTTCAGCTTACATTTCCTGATAATTGTCCAGTTGTGAGTTGGAAGATAGGGAATATGGTTTGCCCTTTGTCAAAAGAAGTTGGAGGATCTATCACCTTTTATGTACCTCGTGGTCTGCTTGAGGCAATAAACATCAATGAACAGGTGCAATGCCATTTGGATTCCACTGGGGCTTGGTGTCTGGAGCTCCCTCAACCATAGTTGTCCTTGAACTTACCTAAAGATTTCCCTTCAATCGACATAGGGAGAAGCAGTGTGTATTACTGCAGGTTGTGTATGTGTATGAGATTTTCAAGGAACTAGGTTGCCCACACCAGTAGCGTGAAGAGTTAAATCAGTAGATTGAATGCTGGACCAAGACTTTTAGTCAGCGTAGTTCAGCATTTGGTCATCTACTCATAATTAAATCCTACATCTAATTACCCCCAGTGTAGATTAGAAAACTCTTTTAGGTGCTTAAACCCTTAATTACATACTAAATGCCCAAATGGTTGACACACTCACTACCTTCCTGTGTACAACAGCCTTGCATGCACTCGTCATCCTTCTAAAAACTCCTTTCATGTCTGTATTCTATATATGTACCTGATTATTTACCTACTTGACTTCTTGAGCATGCAATGTGCTTTGAAAATTCCATCCTAGGGCAGCTAGAATAGATTAGAAGAGTTTTGATTACCCATGCTGATGGAAGTGTGTGACTTTTGACAGAGTCCCACACAACATTCTCATAAGTTAACTAGGAAATGTGGCCTAGATGAAAATTGCTATAAGTTGAAAAACTATACTCAGAATGGTTATCAATGGTTTGCTATCAACTGGAAGGATATATCCACTGAGGTCTTACAGCATCGGTCCTCTATCCAAGACTAGTCAATATTTTCATGAATGACTTGGATAAAGAAGTGGAGGGTACACTTATAAAAGTTGTGGATGGGGTGGGAGGGGTTACAAGCACTTTGAAGAAGAAGACTAGAATTCAAAATATTCTTGATAAAATGGAGAATTGCTCTGAAATCAATGAGTTGCAATTGAATAAAGACAAATACAAAGTACTGCACCCGGGAAGGAAAAATCAAATGCAAAAGTACAAAGTGGGGAATAGCTGCCAAGGCAACAGTATTGCAAAAAGGATTTTGGATTAGACTGGATCACAAATTGAATATGAGTCAATAATATTAAGCAATAATATTAAGTGGTGGAAAAAGTCTAATGTTATCCAGGTGTGTATTAATGGGAACATTGTATATAAGACACGGGAGATAATTGTTCCACTCTGCTCAGCACTGGTGAGGCCTCAGCTATAGTACTGTGTAACTTATTAAAGTTGTAGACAAATTGGAAAGATTACTGAGAGGAGTATCAAAAATTATTATAGGTTTAGAAAACCTATGAGAGATCTTATGAGAGAAGGTTAAAAATAATGACCATGTTTAGCCTTCAGAAAAATAAATCTGAAGGGGGCAACAATCTTCAAAATATGTAATATGTTGTTATAAAGTGGACGGTGATCAATTGTTCTCTATGTCCACTGAAGGTAGGACAAGAAGTAATCTACTTAGCTTGCAGGAATGGAGATTTAGGTTAGATATCTAGCTATAGGGAGAGTTAAGCACTGGACAGATTATATAGTGTGGTTGTGGCATCTCCGTCCCTGGAGGTTAGGTTAGACAAACATCTGTCAGGAGTAGTCTAGGTATATTTGGTCCTGCCTCAGCACAGGAGGGGTGGATTGCTAGGTGACTTCTCAAGATCCATCCAGTCCTACATTTCTATGATGCTGTAATTTAAAGAAAGAGTACCACTTCTGATTTTGGATGAGAGGAGTTAATTCCACTATTTATATTCTGATTTTATATTTTTTCCATTTATCTATCTTGGTCTTTCTTTTTTTTTCTCTCTTTTGTTATTTTAGTTATAGGAAGGAGAAAACTCTGAAAAGTTATGTTGGTTTAGGAGAATAAGTATATTTTCTGAAAATGTTAAAATTCAGAAAAAAATCAACTGTATAGTGATTTTATTCTAGGTATAAAACTGAATAAAGATGTAATGATAAAGAAATGATACCAGTGAAGTTGACTGATGATAGGATAATTATCTCCTGAAGTTACATAAATGCTTAGGAAAAGGCAGACAAAATATCAGAATTAAACTTGATCTTTTGCCCATGTTCCTTGAATTGATGCTATTATTTCTATGAGGCTAAATGATTGATGTGTGTTCTCTTGCTTTTTCAACTCCACAGATACTGGGGTGAAGTGTTCAAGAGAAGATCCTTAAAGGAATTGCTTGACTCAAAAAGTCCAGGCTGATACCTCTGGACTGGAGCTGTCAGCTAGACTGTCCCAGAAGAGGACAGCTTAAGTCCCCATGGAGAATGGTACAAGAATCCCTTGCTAGTCCTAAATTTCCACTGGATGAGAACAGTTTGTATCTCTGTACCACCACTACCACTGTGGTTGTACAGGGATAACTGCAGTCCATGAGCTGAAGGTACCTCTGTGGGACCTCCACGTAGCTGAGAGGGCTGTGAGATACGAAGATCACCAGTTTAGGGATTGGGATAAGGAGATTCTTGCCTTTAGCAATTCTGTGGACTACACCAGGGGTTAGGTCAATTTAACTATGGCACTCATGGGTGTGAATTATCCATACCTCTGAGCAATGTAGCAAGGTCGATCAAAATCTAAAGTATAGGCCGGAGCTCAATCACAGAATTTTATGGAACTGTTTTGCTCTCATTCTGTGAAGGTAAGACTGGTCTGATGATCAGCCAGGCTGGCATGGTTGATTCTTATATATTACTTCTGCTTAACACAGGACTAGGTTTTGGCCCTTTTGTGAATGGAGGGGTTTGATTGGCTGAAGATTTGCTTCATGTTTTTATGATTTTGTTTCTTGGTGAGACAGAGGGAGTCTTTTGCCATCAGATATATCTATGTTATGTATGTCATATGAGCATGTGTCCTATAACTATTACTGCTTGCTTGAGAACCAATATATAAACCAGAAACTATAAGGAAAAAAATCAGGAACTAAAAAAAAATATTGGGAAAAGTTTGTTCATATGCCCTTCCAAGTCTTTTTATTAAACACCAATAAATTGAATTAATCAGGAAAACATATAGAGTATCTGTCTAGAATGAGAAAATTATCTTCTTAAGCTAATATAAGCTATTTCTGAGGTCAGCAAATAGCAAGTGAACATAATTAATTGGAAGCTACTCTGTATTTGCACTGCAAGTTCCAAAGTAATTCCCTGGGATATGGGAAAAAATGTTGCATATAGGAACTGCTTCAACTGCAAATCCTCTTGTAATAATCAATTGTATAATCAATATTTTAAGTAGGGATGTAATAGTCACTGTGGCAAATGCTGCACAGCTTCAAAAATACCATAAGCTATGATAAAAATAGGATAGTCTCAACTGGACATAGCCAGCACAGAATGCAAATCCACTTACTCTAAAACAACGTTTCAATAGTTTAATTGGGTACTGTGAAGTAGTATTTAATTGTATGGGATACTACCCAGAACATACAATTTGTGGAACCCACTGCAGTTATCAATGTCTACCACATTGTAAAGATACTATAAGTGAAGGAAAAACAGCTAGTGACTAAATATTGTGAATGTGACATTAAGACTCTGGAAAAAAAACATATAAAAACAGAGGAACAAAACCAGCTTAGCTATATTTTGGCAATGCACCAAATTCCATAATTAAATAGTGGAAAATATTGTCCTCATATCTACATGCACAATTCTCACTACCATCAGTGTGGGCCTGGATGTCTATAAAATTGGAGATGTCATCAATGTGGCACACATACTAGAGATCAAATGTCACAAGAAAAGAGAATACGAATTCCCAACTGTTTCATTAATAGACCTCTAATGAATGAGACTCGCAATATAAAACTGTTGTCATGTAGATTAATGCATTCTTAGACTAAGTCTACATTTAGAGTCGGGGGGCGAGTGGTGATTCCCAGCTCTCAGAGATATGCTCATGCTAGTTCTCATCAGGATATCATGCTGGTGAGCAGTTGCATGTTCTATACCCATAGTTTTGGTATGAGTTCGTACTCAGGATGACTGGACTGTACTGCCACAGCCTGTGCTACCACTCTGCTCCACTGCTATTTTTAGTGTGCTAGTTCAATGATAGCTAGTACATGTGTGTCAATACGAGCTGGGACTCATACCCTCAGCTTCAAGTGTAGATATAGCCTAAAAGTCAAAGCTTCAAGAGTAAAAAATCCAAAATTACAGAACCAAAGGTAGATCTAATGATCTCAAGGAGTTTGCTACAGAATTGAAATACCAGTGGTCAAGAAGCCTTCCTCTTAAGTTAAGCTTTCTGAAGGGCAAGCCATAATCAAAGCAATATCTGTCATGTTATTATACCAGTCTTGAGAATGGAAAATATTCCTAGCCACATTCAATGACCATGTATTTCTTACTCCATATAAATCATGTTAATCTGATACTGATCAGACTCAGAGACTGATCCTGCACTATTGTCTCAGTAACACACCTCTCTTCCCTTAGTGTATCCTAATGATGGCACAATAAATATAAATGTTTAGCACAAACATCAACGTATACACTATACCAGGGGTTGGCAAATTTTCAGAAGTAGTGTGCCAAGTCTTCATTTATTCACTCTAATTTAAGGTTTCGCGTGCCAGTAATACATTTTAACCTTTTTAGAAGGTCTCTTTTTATGTCTATAATACATAACTAAACTATTGTTGTATGTAAATCAGGTTTTTAAAATGTTTAAGGAACTTCATTTAAAATTAAATTAAAATGCAAAGCCCCCCGGACCTGGGCAGTATGAGTGCCACTGAAAATCAGCTCGTGTGCCGCCTTCGGCACCCGTGCCATAGGTTGCCTACCCCTGCACTATACAATGCAGCATCAGAGAGATCCTTCCCAGCTATGTGTTGATTGCTGGAAGAGAGTGATCCTTGGCCCCAGAAAGTCTGGCGTGAAGTGCTCTGTCTTAACTGGCCACTTGAGGATTTCCCTGATGTGTGGGAATTCTCAGTAACATTCCCACCCCCAAAAAAAGTGGGGGAAGAAAATGACTACTGGGGCTTCTCTGGAGAAGAGTGATGAGCTGTTGGTTTGGGCACTGACTGAGGACAGAGACACTTAGGTAGCTGCTCTTTCACAGACTTCCTGTGTGACTTTGGGAAAGTAACTTAGCCTCTCTACTTCAATTCCCCATGTGTAAAATGGACCTAAACTTGAGATGGTTGATAGTAAATTTACCAAAGTAAAAAAACTGACAACAGTTGGTCCTAGTCAACTTTGGTATTAGAAACAAGAGATGATGATGAAACATGGAGCACCATGTGAATTATTCCTTTCACAACCAGTGTTCATTTCATGCATCTTTAAGGCAACTGTCCTCTAGTATTCGGTCTTTGCTCCTAAAGTTCTTTAAGAGCCATAATTACACTTCCAAATTTGCTACATAAATATATAGAGCACTGTCGGCAGTTAGTAAAGTGTAGAGCCATTCTGAGGCTCTTTTACTTTATGCTAGGACCAGGGTTGACATACAGGGTGTGTCTACACTGCAATGTAAGCCAAGGTTACTAGAATTTGAGTTAGCAGACTCTGGGTTTGTTAGCCTCAGGCTTGAGCATCTGCACTCAGGTCTCAACCAGGGGCTCCAGCATCTACACTGCATTATATGGGCCCAAGTCCAGCCACCCAAATCCCAGACTTCCTGGCACCCTCCCAAAATTTGGACATATAGCAATTTGTTCATGGTGCAGTGTGGGAAAATTTGACTGGCTACCAAACCTATCTGTCCAGATGACAAAGGAAGTTGGCCTATGGGATTTTGGAATACTTTTGGCCAACTCCAGAGCATGAATCCAGTGGACTGCATCTACTGTAAAGCAATAGGGCTTGAATCTTGGGTCTCAGCTTGACTCAGGCTAGGACCTTCCACCCCCAAGGGGTCCTAGGACCATGGGTCCAAGACTTGTGTTAAAGCAATTTGTCTGCAGACAAGGGGGATTAGATTTCAGCCTGAATTCAAACCCTGGGTTTACAATGCGGTGTAAACATACGCTTAATGACCCAAGGATTTGGGAGTTGTAAAATTATCTTAAAGCCATCTTTGCACATACATCCTTCCAGTGTCCTCGGTTGTATAAAATGCAGCTCAGCTATGGATGAGGAACTGACCCATGAAGTCATGGATTAACTGCCACAATATATTACCCGATTAAGAGGCAAGCAAAATTGATATTAAAAACTATATTTTGCTTTAAGTAGTTATAATTATGACAATTTAGTGTTAGCTGTACAGAAGTAAAAGAGGAAAGATTTAATGCTGTGAAGTAAAACTTGTCTTCAAAGATCTAAGAGGAAAAACACAGAGAACTGATAGAATAAAAAAGGAAATTATCTCTTGAGGATTATCCTACACACTAATGCAATTGTTTAAAAGATGTTACATTAAAGTGCAGTTTTTCCCCATCTTGTACTTGCTTACATTCAGTACTCATGCACAGCTGTTCCAGGAGTCACTCAAGCATGCAACGGCATGCAGCATGTTGGAACCTGCTGTTTAAGAGTGTCTTTTGCCACCCTGTTTTCTGTAATGATTTAGTATATTGGCCCAGGTCATCTCTTCCTTCAATAAAACCTGAGCGGTGACTTTCTGGGTAAAAAATCTCTGCATGAATCTCATTGCACACATGCCCACTCACCCTCCTCTGCCCCCAAAAAACCCAAACCAAAATACCACACACATTCTCATGTTGGATTTGCCTTCCTGCCAAATAGACTGTTAGGCCCCAAAGCCGCTGGATTTTGTGGATCAGTGGGACATCAGGGTATGTTCACTGAATCCCTCTGCCTCTGAACCAGCTATGACCTCAGCAGCTCTCTGACTCCTACAAGATAGGCTCCATGGAAAATATATTACAGCTTTACTCTGTAATGTCTTCAAATATTCCTTGCATGAATGGAGGGTGGAGAGAAGGGGACTGTCACAAATTTTCTGTCAAAACTGTTTTTCAACAGAATATTGGGTTTTCAACTAAACAAACTTTTTCATGAAAAGCGTTTGGTAAATTTAAAATTTTAGTTGAAAACAGGAATGCTCCCCCAGCCTCAAATGATGCCCCCACATCCCCAGCTTTTGGGTAAAAACAAAAACATTTCAGCCAGAAACTGAAATAATTTCTTCGGAGTTTCTGCAGTGCCCCATGGGAGCTGTCATTTGGGTACTGAAGATCTTAATTTTACCCTACTGGGAGACTTCATCTCCTATTACTCACCATGGACAAATGTTTACCATTGTGCACTGCCTTACCTCAATCACAAGCAAGACTGTGATGCTTCATGTGAGATGTCATCTGACTAGGGAGCCCAGCCAATAGAAGACGACAGCAGCATGAGGAAGCCAAACTACAACTCCCTACAGATAGTGCAGAAACATTTCAGAATAAACAAATTTTGTTTTTTTGGCCACAATTTTCATGTTTTTACTTTTTGCAGAGAACTTGATGTTCCCTGGGAGAAAAAAAGTATTGACCAGCTTGAATGGAGAGGAGTAATGTCTACCTGGACCCAGTATACCCCCATTCTGGCTGGGTTACCCAGTCCTACACCGTCCACCACTATGGACCCCAGCCTTATGAAGAAATCCCTGTGGGGTTGTAGGTCTTGAGAGATGGTACTTCATAGGTGGCCAAGCTGTCCTTCCCCATGCCACATCCACACCATGTTTGGCTTTCCAGGGACAGTGTAGATTATTGTAAGGTTACCTCTATATTGGGAAGACTCTGAGGTGCAAAGTTTGGATTTGTATCCGAACTTTATGGTACTTATGGGAATTCAGATCTGGGATTTTGATTTGAGCCTCTCTCTTCACCTAAAATATTTTACATACTCCAGTTGTTAGGGCATGGGAAGCATCATGAGTGTAAAATAGCTACCACCTTTTAGTAGAATTGTCTGAGAAAATAAAAGTAATGCTTTCCAGGGACAAGACACACTGTTTGCTAAAATATTGACATGATCTTTGCTGTTTATTGATTATACTGTGGTCTTATTCAAATAACCTCTTCATTGTAAAATAATATGAAGAACTTTGCATATGGTGCAGATTTCTTACTATGAGGGTGCCACACAGTATAATGAATTGTTTAACTATTGATAAATAGAGCAGCAGTGCTGGGAGAATGTTGCTTGTATATCCTTCATAGTCTCTGCATGCATCACTCCTGTCTACACAACTTCACAATAAAATGAGCTAGTATCTTTTGAGAAGAACGTCTGGCAAGTAGCACAGGTCCTAGGTATGAGAAACAAATTCACTGTTCATTGTTTTAAGGTTCCCTAGCAATAACAGTATTTGGAATGCTCTTTCTATGTATCAACTGCATAAATTTTCTTTTTTTCATCTTTGGCAACTAGTAGTTTAAGAACATTTTGTATTTTATTTTCAAGATCAGTTTCAATTGTGCAGATTGACACAGAATGTTATATTATTTTTATCTATCCAGATTGCATATGCAAAAAGTATTTTACTAATATATGCATGATCAGAGACAATCCGTATTTGAAAGGTGTCATCTATCTCCCTTTGAATATTACTGCAATTTGTGTGTTGTTATAGCCTGTCCATAGTTTGGTATCTTGCCAGTAGGTCTTTCTCTTACTCACACACATTTCATCCTTTATTCTAGTCCCCTTTGTTGTCTTTTCACATATATGCTGTCAAAATGATGCTTGGACATTTCTGTGGCAGGAATTGTTCTGCCTGACACACAGCAGGATGACATAATTCTCATACTGCTCATGGCCATTAGCTCAGTAGAATTTCGAGAAGACATATTGTCTCAGTATTTACTGTGAGAAATGATTTGGCATTACTTTTGGCATGTGGCTTGTAATTCTACTCTGGTTTTTATTCCCCGCACAACATCAATTCTTTCATCTCTACCTTTTTAGGGTCCCATTGCAATTCTCCCTCAGCAGTGTCTCTTCCATGGACTCCTGTCATAAACAGATAGCTAAGGGTTAATGTCTCTTTCACCTGTAAAGGGTTAA
Organism: Chelonoidis abingdonii; assembly: GCF_003597395.2. Taxonomy (NCBI): domain Eukaryota; kingdom Metazoa; phylum Chordata; order Testudines; family Testudinidae; genus Chelonoidis; species Chelonoidis abingdonii. The sequence goes on from NC_133769.1 coordinate 194,220,515, forward strand.
CAAACAGTGACCTGCAACACCTGACCAGAGGACCAATCAGGAAACAAGATACTTTCAAATCTGTGGGAGATAGGGGAGAAAGAAGGGAGGGGAAAAGGGGGAATCCCTTTGTTTAGATCATGGAGCTTGAATCTGTCTCTCTCTCCTAGTGTACCCAGGGCGGGAAAGATCTGGGAGGAAGAAAGGAGAAAGGGGGGAGGAAAAACCTGCTCTCTCTGTGTTTTATTCTGTCTCTCTCTCCGGGAGAGAGGAGAGGGAGGGGAGGTGGAATTCTCTGTGTGTTAAGATTCAAGGAGTTGATCCCAGTGATCTTCTAGGGTAACCCAGGGAGGGAAAGCCTAGGAGAGGCACTAGTGAGGGAAAGAGTTTACTTTCCTTGTATTAAGATCCAGGGGTCTGGATCTTGGGGGTCCCCAGGGAAGGTTTTGGGGAGACCAGAGTTTATCAGACACTCAAAGATCTGATTGGTGCGAGCGTATCAGATCTAAGCTGGTAATTAAGCTTAGAGGACTTCATGCTAGTACCTCATTTTTGGACTCTAAGGTTCAGATTGAGGAAAGTATGCTATGACAACTCCCACAAACAATCAGAACATATGACCTTAGCATCTTCTCCCTTCCACTTTACCTTTCCGTATTCTTTTGTCCACCTTAGATGTTCATTTTTAACATTTCATTTGAACTCTTAAGCACATTGCTTGGTGATTTCTGTATGTATTGTGATCTTGAATGAAGGATACAATGTATGGAGCAAAATGTCCATTAACTCTTTGAGTACCTGCAGATTTATAATTATTTTCATTTTTATGGACAGGCATTGCTGTTATTGTGCAATACCTTAAAAGTGAGGTCTGCTCTGCATTTTACCATGCATTTGATTAGTTTTGTTTATTTGTCTTGTGATTTATTTATTATTTATTTATTTTGGCCACTTGTCAGAGAATTTGCCAGGTACGTAAACATCAATATAGTGTTTTGAAAGTACCTTAAGTCACCAGGGGTGGAATCCTAGCCCTATTGAATTCAATAATAAAACTCTTGGGGAAAAGATTTCACTCCATATTTTCATGGATAACTGAGATTGTACCAGTTCTTTATTTTTTTTAAAATTAACCTTAAAAATAAGGATGGAGGGAACATTTTTGAGAGGAAATTTTTTGATGTAACAAAATATTTCTTAAAGAACAATGTTAGCAATAACCTCTTAGTACTAAAGGCAGTAAGATTCAGGATCTCCCATTGCTGATCGCTAATGCAAAATACATTAGCGGTTTGTTAGTTTTTTTGCCGTGGGCGATGCAGAGTGCAGTTGTCAAGGGGTTTAAACAAACTAAGTGGGTCAGAATGTCAATGTCACAGCAATAATTCATGAATCAACACATCCTCTGACATACTATGTTGTGCTAAAGTGTCCTGAACTACATCAAGCAAATGCCATCATTTAAAGAGTGCAAAATATAATAAATGATGCCATCTGAATTCTTGAAGATCTGGACCAAATTTGAATGTCCCGCAAGAAAATATATATGGTTAACTAGCAATTATCTGGCTTCAAGTATATTTTTTCCTGAATTTTCTTACACCTCTGGGTAGATTCAAATATTGTTAATTTATGATCCACCTGTACATGTTTTCCCTAAAAACCTCCTACTACATAAAGACATTGTTAACCACTCTGTTTTTCCTTTAGCTGAAACTACATTTAGAAGTCAGTAGCAGATTAAAACTCCTGGTATTTAGATCATTATTGCTTATACTAAGTACTCTGAGGAAGACAATCATTTTTTTTTTCTTTTTCTCTCTCTCTTACCTTACAGTGAATGTTCATTTCAAAATACTGCAGGCAGCACAATGAATATTCAATGAAAAGTTTGGTTGTGATACCTGCATCTCCTAAAGAGTTTTAAAACTGACTTTAAAGGGTGACAGAGAGATGATATTATGTGCCTGTAAAAGCAATGAGTTTCATTTAAGGAGATATATATTAAAGCTGCCATGGATGGTTTGATTAATATAGCACTTCAGTGAATTTATTGTTTGCCTCTAAGCAGCACCAAGCAATATTTTATGCCCAAAACATGTATCTGGATTGATCCTCCTGTTAAACTCCTAAGTTTTATAGATAATCTTTTGATCCTATCAGCAGAGTGAAGTCTAGTTATGGGCCAGGGGTGGGGGGGACCCACTGTCACCACCTTAAAAATGCCAAAATACATGTATTTGTATTTATTACACAATTGCAGCACATTTGAGAGCAGTAAATTGTAACCATTACAAAAATTTGTAAAGATGAACCATGTATACTGCAAAGATAACAGCAGACAAAAATCTAGTCTTGTATCTATTTTTAAGGGGCTGGGAGAGGGAACCAAACTGCTATTCTTTTTGTCATTAGAATTCTTCTGAGGCATCCATGCTCGATATTTCTTACATATGAATATACTGCCATACACCACAATGACGTTGACGAAAATGATATATATTATACTATTAGCAAACATATGATCAAACAAATAGCACCAATGCACTCCCTGGGCAGTAGCATCATCTTCTTGTGAGCCACTCAAGATATTCTCTGTCTTCTTAGAAAAAAATGACCATTTACCCATGTCTATACAAAGACTAGCAGCCTCCTAAGTGAGACAAGAATTAGTGAGGCAAAGCATTCCTTCTGCTAAATTGTTTTCAACATAGAGTTGCCACTAGTGGGAGAAGTTTATAAAATCTTTGGTGCATAATGCATTTCCATTTTTGAATTCAAGGTGTGATGTCTAATATAGGAGAAGCTGTCTAGTCTCGTGTAATACTGTTACCGAAATGTCAGGTCCGCCTAGCTGAGACCCAATGACAGCCAGACAGGGATAAGGAAAGGTTGCTTTATTCTGCAGAAGAAAGGGGAGTTCTGTACCTTGGTACAAAAAAACTCTACTTCATACAAAAACCAAGAATCTTTTATACACACTCACACACAGGCTTCGGTCGTGTTAGCATTTGATTGGTGGTTAGCAAACCCTGCACTTCTGCAATCTGTTCAGCAAAAACCAGCTTAGGACCAACTTCAACTGCCTCAAGACCGATAAGGGAAGACAGTTCAAAAGTTCAGGCTACTGTGTCCGTGAGGTGTCCAATTTCGCCTAATGGTTGCCAGCTATTATAAGGCTACTAACTGTTCGGGGGTCTCTGCTGACTGGCATAATAGTAAGACTGTGGAGGAGTCATGATCTTTAGACTTCAGGAATAAATTGATATATACTAGCTCAGGAATAGGCAACCTATAGCACATATGTCAAAGGCACTGATTTTCAGTGGCACTCACACTGCTTGGGTCCTGGCCACCAGTCCCGGGAGGCTCTGCCAAGACCGGTGCAACCATTTAGGTGACCTAGATGGTCGCCTAGGGTGCTAGGATTTTGAGGGCGGCATTTTCTTGAGCAGCAACCGCGGCAGATGGATCTTCGGCCGCCCTGGTCGCCACCAGCATTTAGGCGGAGGGAGCTAGGGCAGGGGAGCACGGGGAGGGCCGCCTGCAGCAAGTAAGGGGGGTGGTGGCACGGAGGGGAACTCCCTGCCCCAGCTCACCCCTGCCCCGCCTCCTCCCCGAGCACACCATGGCTGCTTCACTTCTCCTGCCTCCCAGGCTTGCGGTCCCTAAGCCGATTGGTGCCGCAAGCCTGGGAGGCAGGAGAAGTGACAGCAGTGACGGTGTGCTCGGGGAGGAGGTGGAGCAGGGGTGAGCTACTTCACTTCTCCAATCAGCTTAGGCACTGCAAGCCTGGGAGGTGGAGAAGTGGTGAAGCAGCCACGGCTGCTCAAGGTGGAGGCAGAGCAGAGATGAGCTTGGAGGGCGCAAGGTGGAAGTTTCGCCTAGGACGCAAAACATCCTTGCACAGGCCTTGAGCTCTGCATTTTAATTTAATTTTAAATGAAGCTTCTTAAACATTTTAAAACCTTATTTACTTTACATACAACAATAGTTTAGATATATATTATAGATTTATAGAAAGAAACCTTCTACAAACATTAAAATGTATTACTGGCACACGAAACCTTAAATTAGAGTGAATAAATGAAGACTCAGCACACCACTTCTGAAAGGTTACTGACCCCTGTCCTAGCTATTAACTAAATCCTGTTTTTGTTGTGAGTTCTTTTCAAAATCTAGAGCACTTCATTTTCATGTTTGTTTCTTTAATACACTGTATCTCTGTTTTTGCAATTCATTTGGACTCTCATATAAATATTTATATAAGGCATACTTAATTTTCCTCAAGCTATACCATGTTTGTTTTAATATGAATTGGGAAACAACCAGAGAAAGTAAGAACAGCCCCAAACTTTGGCCCATTCTCATTCTAATTCAGTTTATGTAGGAAACAAAGAGAGACCTGTAAGGTCTAGTAGCTTAAATTGAGAGATTTTGTTCATAGATGAGTCCTGCAGCTCTTCTTCAATCCCATGTTAGACAAAACTCCAGTTGACTTCTGACTTCAGAGGAAGTTTTGCGTGAGACAGGACTGTAGAATTTATTCCTATTTGGAATAATGATATTCCTATAATATTGTTTCCGCTAAATAGCATCCCACAAACTAGCCAGTACATTCTCCCAGGAGCAGAAGAAATGATATATGCTGAGATCACCCTCTGAGGTAAAAAATACTTTCTTGCCACTGTGTGCATGTGTGTGTGTGTGTGTGGGGGGGGGAACAGTTGATTTTGCCCAGCAGTTGATCTTCGTATCCTAAACGTGTCCTACCTGCTCCTTGTGCACTTTCATGCAAAGAGCCACTCCCCAAGAGCTGACACACAGATATACACACCTCTCACATTTTGTATATCCTTCAAATCCCCCAATTGTAAATCCACCCTCCACCCCACCCACCCCCGGCACACAGGAGCACATTGGTTACACTGCCTGAGCGACTTTCATAGGTGGGGGAATTGTTTTTTTCCTTGCTGCTGTGATCTTGAGAATTTGGCTGAAACTCCAAGATCTTACGCTGATTATTCAGAAATAGGAAAGTCATTTTATTCTTTTATGTGGCCATAGGAACAGAAGAAGAGATGTGTAAAAATCTCTAGTTTTGAGAAGAGATGAAAATTTAGCCTTCATTGAATTCCTTCAGCATTTGCTGCGTGTGCTGCCTTTCTATGGACAATATATTGAATTTACACAATTTCCTCAGAATAGCACCTACTAATTAAGCAATTGCATGTCTGCCTGGATTATGGCTGTGAAGATTTCTAGAATAAACTTAACAAGTCTCATAGCCAGCAAGCCTATCTGAAATCTGAACCACTACATACAGAGTATGACTTCTCTTGGTTTGATTTTTTCTAAATATCTTCTTAGTAAGTCATTTCTGCTCAGACTTGCATAAAACAGCTCTAATGTTCTGCTGTCTTTCCCTGCAGACATCTATTGAACAAAAGCCCCATGTTTGGAGAGAGAATATAATATCTAAGCTAAGATTTTGATAGTGATTGATTCTTGGTAGTAATCAGAAATTTTGTACACTCACTTTCTTTAACTCAAGATAGTCACAAGAATTTTAGCTCATAAGTTAGGCCCAATTTTTTCTTCCCTTCTTCATTTGAGTATTTGTAATGGCATTATTGAAACTAAACTAGCCCTAACTAGTCATGAACAGAACGTGTGTAATGCAAAATTCTCTCCCATGATAGATTGAAGATATTTATTGCCTTTCTTCTTGGGAATAAAATCACCATCACGATCAATTTTCTGTATTTGAAAGAAACATAGTTACTGTTTGAAAAGCCAGAGAACAAACATGTACAGTGCAGTTGGCTATGAAGTCTATGTATTATGGTGCTGATGAGGAGCGGTTTTCAGTTCTAAGATTTTGCCCTGATGAAAATCTATAACCAAAAAAAAAAAGAGGAAATTTTGCATAATAAAAGAATAATAATAATTTAAACAGGTCTCTCACTTTAGGAAAAAATCTAGTCACTGTTGTTTTTTCATTAACTCTGTTCAAAACAGTCAGAGGGATTTATAATGTGCAAGATATGTGAATGTGAATTTTTTGCTACTACTATACAGTATAAAAAAAAGACTGTTTGGGGGTAATGGCTTCTTCATGATAAAGACTTGCTAGTCCAAATGAAATATTTGCACTACTTGTTTGAAGAACTGGTGATTTCTGATTAAGGAAAATCTATTTTAATATAATTGTCTACTATACCTCCTTGCCATCTTCTGTAATGGACATGTCAGGAAAACCAGTGATATTAAAATATTGCCATTATAAGAAGCATAACTAACTTGTGTGCTGTAATTGAAATGAATGAAGGTTTGCTGTCTGCATGAGCAAGAAGTAGGGGAAGAAATCAAATGTTGCCAATTAATGCAGAATCAGATTAACTTCAGTAGATAAATTGATCATTCTTCAGGGAATTCTTTTACCATGAATCTATAAATTCACAGGCTATCATCTATATTAAATTTTAATGTGCTCAGTGCCCCAAAGGAAAAAACCAAATGTGTACTATTGTAAAATAAAAACATATTTTCCATTTATGTGGATCAGTCAAAATAGATTTTTATTATCTCACGATTACTCACACTGTAAAGGTCTCAAATATTAAAACTAGACTCATTTTCTTCAATCTCAGCGAAGAAATAGACTTTCTGCTGACAAAGGTTTTTGTAGTATGATTTTTGTTTCCTTAAAACCAGGACCAAAACTAATATAGAAACAATTTCTATATTTGTTGCTAAACAGGAAAATACGTGTTTTCCTTTAATACTTTACAATGGACTTTTGGGAGAATTTGATTAAAAGTTGCATTAGTAAAATTATAGTTTTCACCAATAGAGTAATATTAAAAAGTTGTCGGAGCACATCACATACATTAATGTACAGAGAAAGGATACTTCTGTGGTGAGGGCACTGGCCTGAGAGAGAGAGAGAGACGTGTGCACGAAGAATCTCTATCTGGAATCCTAATGCTTGTTTTTGTAGATTCTGAATTTCTCAAACCAATGAAAAGTCAAACCCACAGCTTAACCTAGTGAAATCAACTGAGCCTTTAATCTAAGTACTTAGCCCTTTAGGGTTAGCTCAGTAGATGGGCATGGAAGTTTGCTTCCAGTTGAAATGAAGGATCCACCCAGAAAGAATCATTTAGCTCAACTGACCTTCCCTTTTTTTGTAGGATTATGTCTAGAATTTGCAATCTGCTAGCTTCTCCAGGAATGGGTATATGGCCCGCACTGATAGCCACACCACCCAGTTGTGACCGCTGGGAGACAAGTGCATTGGTATTAAGCAGCTGATCCAGCCCTTATGAAGTTACAGAATGCATTCTCTTTACAGGTACAGAGCATGTCCCTGCCTTCTCCATGAATTATTTAAGATGGTAGCCTGAGGACTGCATGTGTGGGCAGCATGCATGATCAGAGCACAATGGGAGTTAGTAATGCTGGAGACCACCCCCAGAAGAGACATTCATCTTTGTGCACTTGTACAATAGCCAGCCATGCTCTGTCCCTTGTAAGCTTTGTTTAGGAGACACAGCAGCAAAAGTTGGGCCCTAGCCAAAATGGCTCTTCCTTATAGTAAGCGAAAGCATCGAGATCAAATACATTAACAATAGCTCAGTGAAAACATTAAAGCTCATACAGTCTGATAAGCTGTATCAAAGCATAGTCTTTTCCAGTGTACCAGTAAGTGGTACCATTAACAGAACAGATTACTATTCAAGCTAACATGCTGCCTTTCCCCACTTCTTTTCTTTAACAAACACTGCATCCATGTGTCTGTCTATGCATAAAGAATAGACACTAATCTACTATGGCATCCCAGTCACATTACGGTCATATAGTATCATAGTCACTTTTCATCACAATCATCTTTCAGTACTTTGGTGTGCTATGTGCAAAGTTAATTGCAGTTACATTGAACTGACAAGAACTGACAGCATTAGATGCTATATGAACATCAATGAAGTGGCTATGTTTAAAAACAGAAAGAAGATATTTCCTCCCCTTCTCTTTTTTTCTATACTTGTTGACAAATGTACCCTGGTAGAAATGTGCAGACCTTGAGCAAAGTTTAAGAAGGTCATTGGGCACAGTTCTCAGTTGATTGACATATGTCTTATAGGCCTCTTACAAATGTTTGGATGATAGAAACAGCTCCTTTGATTTTAGTGTGCCCTGTAGTTCCTCAGTTTAGTTACCCCAAAGATGAAGACACTCTTTTATTTACAGGTGCCATTTATTTAGCATTGATGGGTTGAGACATTTTTCTCCAGTGCATCTGATCAGATTTACAAGAAGACAATGAAAGCTGGAAAACCTAAGTAACGCTCCCCATTGTATTCAAATAACCATTTCCTGACCTGTGTGATGTGATTTAAGTCTAACACCTCAGCTCAGCAAACCATTGGAGTTTGTCTCTAACTGTGAGACAAACATCACCTTGTTCGTATTAGTAACATGTTATTTCATTTTAGCAGCAGATGAAAGGTGTTGGGTGTAACTGAGAGATGTTATTCTCTCTCCTGGTGTTGTAGCTGCTTGCTGGGGAAGAGTTAGGTAGAGAGATTAAAAAGAAGGAAAACAAGGAAGAAGAAAACCCTCAGAAATAACAGAGCAAATCTTTAAAAGATTTTTGTCTTTATTTGAGAAAGTGTTTGCGGGGTTTTTGGCTGTATATGGCTTGTATATCACTGAGTTGTATGCAACAACAAATAACATAATATAGCAGTGATGCCAAGTACGGCCTGTATTCTCTTTATAGAAAGGAGGAATAGCAGTGCTACATTTTGAAGGTGAGGTGGGGGTGGAAGAATGGGGCAAATTATGTGATGACCAGGCTCCTTGCACATTCTAACTATAATCACACTTTGGCATTCCCTACTGGGACAAAATCTTCATTTTAAATGATCAGAAACCCTTCTCCATACATAAAATTCTCTTAACCCAGCGTTAAACATTGGAAGTGCAATCCTGGTCCTAGCAAAGCTCCCATTGACTTCAGTGGGGTCAGGATTTCACTCTGAGCAAATAAGTCTTGTCACATTTCAGAAGAAGGGGCCAGAGAATGGTTACTTGACTGCAGGTGTTTGTTTCTGCTCACCCATCCTAGGGCCACTGGAAGTTATGCTGTACAGCCTCTTGCAGTGGGTGATCCCTACTGCCAAGACTCCCAGAGTGCTTCTTCAGTGCAGTTTCACCACAGAGCTGAGATGGAAGTTAAGACTCTGCACTAAGAACCATGACTGCAAACGCAGAATGAAGGGTTAAAAACAGGGGTGTGTGTGTGACCCAAGATGCCTAGGATAGCCCACATTGAAAATATCAAGGTCAGGGCAGCCTGTAAAAAGCAGAGCAGATTCTCCCAGAACTTGTGGTTAACACTGAAGTTAGATTCACCAGCCAGTCAAATTGAGCTTCTGATCCCCCCACACTGGTTATCAAGAAGCCAAAAAGAAAAGAAAAGAAATCACACAACCCCCTTTACTGCACTCCAATCTTAGATTCTCAGTTGGCCAATTGGTCCAGTAAAGTGAAAAGTTATTTAAAACTCTACTCACTATACAAAATAGTCTTCTGATCCCCAAAGGGCCAATGCAAGTTTGGGTCTTACCCGAAATACCATATTGACAACCGATCCTTTATGATCTAAAACTAAATGTTTAATATAAAAGAAAGGAAAGAGAAGAGAGTTGTCAAAGCAATCAGATATGTACATATGATTTCACGATCCATATATTAGGTTCTTAGCATCATTGGTGAGTTTGCTGGCTTGTAAAATCCATCTGTAACACATCCAAAGCTTGGAAGGGTCTTTCACTCCGTTGTTCAAAGCTTCAGTTTATAGAGAAATTACTCCAGAGGTGAGAAGCAGGTTTGAAGACAAAATGGAGAAGATCCTGCTGCCTTTTATATCCTTTGCCATGTAGCTTGTACATCCTTTATCCGAAACACAAGCTCATCACACATAGGTATGGAAAGTACTTGGAGTCCCCTGTTCACCTGCATGTGTCCTACATGTCCTGCTGACTCATAGGCATAGCCCCTGATTTCTCTTAATGGGTTCATTGTATGGCTGACTGCCTTTGTTAGGCCATCAAAAAGTCTATATAGTGCTGATGCCAATCTGTCTGTGGGTATTACCCAGAAACACACCACTGGTTTGTGATGCAGATATATCACGCATATGTGTAACTCATAATACAAAGATGATAGATATATATAAAAAAGATTATCATACTTAGCAAATCATAACTTTTCCACTGATACTTTACATAGCATATTTTGCAAGATTCATTGCAATTTGTAATATTGGTATCAATAATATTAAAAACAGTCACCTATAGTCCACACAACACTACAGGTTGGAGGATTTTTTTTTTTAATCAGAAAAAGAATATACTAACTAGTACTATTAATCTGTTCTACTCTCAAAAGTAATAGAATCCTGACAACCCAGACACATTTAATAAATAACTGATTTTTGTCTCTTTAAGGAAGAAAACTGCAAACAAATCCCTGAAAACAACGGCATCAGAGGAAGAGGTACAAATTCACAAAAAGCAGAAGCATTCAGATTTCCATCTAATTTTACAAGAATTTAAAGAAATTATACTCGGTAACACGAAGTGATTCTGACAAGTAGAAAAAAGCAGTTTTGTTATACAGGAAGTAAATAAAAATAAGTTTTTTGCCAAGAGGGTATTGATCCATCACCAATACTGACCCAAAGATATGAATTGGGTTCAAAATGTTCAAATGTGGAGGACTGTTAGGTGCATAAAACCATATTTAGGCATCTGAATAACTGGCCTGCTTTTACAAAGATTCTAATTACTTCTGAACTCCATCTTACATCAGTAAGAGTTGTGGATGCTCCATATCTCTGAAAACCAAGCATCTTATATAGGAGTGTAAATATACACTTGGACTTAGGCCCAGATTTTTAAGGGCATTTAGGGATTACTCTGCTCACTGTTGCAAAGCCTAACACAAGTGACAAAGGAGCCTAAGTCGCATTTTCAGAAGTGACAGGCTCAGATCTATGGTTGCTAACTTTGTAATATTTAAAAAATGGACATTCCAGAAAGAGTCTCAGAACCTCCCCCACCGCACCTCACCTTTTTCCTCCAAGGCCCCACCCCACCTGGTCTCATCCATTGAAGCCCTGTCCCTACCCTAACACTCCACAGTGCCTCTTCCCATGAGACCTTATCTGCTTTATCCTTCCCGCAAGGCACTGTGTCTGTTCAGCCTCTTTCCCCAAGGTGCCATGCCCCATTCATTCCTTTCCTCCCTCTTTCCCTCATCACTTGCTGCTTTTCCCCTCTCCCCCACCTCCTCTCTGCCTGGCTTGGGAGGCACTTGCCTGAGGAGTTAGGGCTGGGAGCAGCAGCCACCCAACACAGGTAGTTGGTGCAAGTGATGCCGCAGCATGTCCCTACCTCCCCCTCCCAGCAGCATACAGACTTTGGGCATCTGGTCTGTACTACTGACACTGTCACATCCCCTTTTGGATTGGACTTTCAGATAGAAAACAGGGCGCCTGGGCACTTTACTCAGATCTTCAAAGATATTTAAGTATTTAACTCCCATTGATTTTAATTAGGCCTAATTAGACTCCTAAGTGCTACGTCATTTTTGAATATGAGACTTGGGTGCCTCAATCAGTTAAGCTTTGTAAAAATCTGGGCCTAAGTGACTAATTTTAGGCACCCAAAGGTGAAAATTTTGGTCTGATAAGCAGGCAATGTTGTCATCCAATGTCAGCATACAACACTCTCACTTAATTCTTCTCAAATTTAACTGTATTATTATTTATGATTATCACACTCAAAGGTGTTCCAGAGAACACACAGATAGTGAGGTCCCTTTCCCAGAGAATTAACAATCTAAATCAGGGATCTCAAACTCAAATCACCACGAGGGCCACATGAGGACTAATACATTGGCCTGAGGGCCGCATCACTGAAACCTTTTCATACAATGATAAAAAAGTATAGTCGAAAATGAAAAAAATGAAGAGTAATATAGTATGCTATTACAACTCAATATATTAACTTTTTAAAAACTGTAATGCAAAGAGGAGTTTTAATAAAGTATAAACACCAGTAACCATTCCTTATGTGGTCAGTAACACTGATGATAATCTACACTAACAGTCCATTAACGTAGCTCTAATGCCAGGAACTTTTTAAAGTAACTATTCATACAAAATACATTGCCACTTTTAACAAACATTCTTCCCAACTACTCACAGCAAAAAATCAGACATGCTGAACTGCTCAACTAGACCATGAGGCCCTGCCCCTGCCCCGCCTCTTCCCAATCCTTCCCCAAAATCCCTACCCTAACTCTGCCCCCTCTCTTCCCCAAATCCTCACCCCGGCCCTGCCT